>NW_016107321.1:6074280-6095257 GCF_001604975.1 Cebus imitator
TTTTGTATTTTTAGTAGAGACGGGGTTTCACCATGTTGACCAGGATGGTCTCGATTTCTTGACCTCGTGATCCACCCGCCTCGGCCTCCCAAAGTGCTGGGAATACAGGCTTGAGCCACCACACCCGGCCCCATTCATGATAATTTTTAAAGAGCAGTTCCTGTGACTGAAGTTGTTCAATTAAAGAGAACATGTAAAGGCATCTGATATCTATTGCTGATCGCCCTCCAGAAAAGCGGTCACAGTTTCTGCTCACCCGGCAGTTTGTAAGGACGCTTGCCACTCTATACCTTGCCAACACTGAGCTCTATTACTTTTAAAATTTACTAAAGTGGTCCAAAAATAGCAGCTTGCTTTTACTTTTCACTGATTTGCCTACTGGGGAGGTTGAGCAATTTTCCCTATGTGTTGTCCAGGTCTGGTTTTATGCTTTTGTAATAAGTGGAAATTTAATAAGCTGGGATTTTTTTGTTTTGCTTTGTTTTGTTTTAGCTCCAATCCTTGTTTCTCAGAGAATGTAAATATCCCCGAAATGGAAGGCAGCACCTTTAGCAAGAAGCAATAACCAGTGGTTTTGTGGAAGCTGTTTCCTCAAATAAACGCTGCTTTAGCCTAGAGGAAACAGGTCACAATTAAATGCATACTAATTAAATCTCAGGATTATAAATTTTAAAGGTGGCTGGGTGAGGTGGCTCATGCCTGTAATCCCAGTACTTTGGGAGGCCGAGGCAGGCAGATCATGAGGTCAGGAGATTGAGATCATCCTGGCCAACATGGTGAAATCCCATCTCTACTAAAAATACAAAAATTAGCCAGGTGTGGTGGCACGTGCCTGTAATCCCAGCTACTCGGGGGACTGAGGCAGGAGAATCACCTGAACCTGGGAGACAGAGGTTGCAGGAGCTGAGATCACCCTACTGCACTCCAGCCTTGCAACAGAGCCAGACTCCGTCTTAACAAATAAATAAACAAAAATAAAAACTTAAGGGCAGAAATCAGAGAAAAACTTTAGAAAAATGGGTGAGAAGAGAGAGCCCTGCTGAATTTGCGCTATGATTTAGTTAGGAATAAATAATTATAAAATTAACATCCGTGTGTGCGTAAAATCTGATTAATACTCAAAGTTGATGAGTGTATGGGGGAATTGCATAATCTCATATGCCACTGATGGGGCTGTTAAAAACAAATTTTTGTTTTCCAACAAAAAGTCCCCAAGCAGCAAAGGGACAAAGATGGATTTACTGAGCCCACGTCTCCCTACGCCAGCACCCTGGCTCCGTTTCCAGGTGTGGATTGGCCCCGAGCAGTGAAGCTGAACCAGGCAGCATGGGTCAGGAAAACTGCTCAGTGTAGGAGCACCACACACCCTGTGGGATAGCATGAAAAGCTGCGTATGGACTCCCCAGACCCCTGGTTTAAATCAGTTCAATAGTAACCTCGGGACCTTGGCAAGTCACTGTAACCTCTGTGAACCTCAGGTCCCTCGTTCGGGAAATGGGATAACAGCATCTTCCACAACAAGATCTTTGTGAGAATGACTGAGCTGTGAAGCACCCACCTTGGGCTTTTGATAAACGATAACTATGATTAGGATTAATCCAATCACTCAGTAAACATTTATTGAGGACACTTAAGCGTCAGACACAGCTCTTGGGATAGAGTCTAGTGGGGAGGTGAGAGAGACAACCCCCAACAGCGTGTCGGGGGTGGTGAGGACATGAATTCACACAGAGCAGGTGGGGAGGGTGGGGCACGGGGAGTTCCAAAGCCTTAAAGCAAGGAACTGCATGACTCATGATGTCTGTAGAGGGAAAGATACAGAAATGCCTTGAGGTGGGATGTGTCTGGAGGTCCCACACCAGTGAGTAACCCTGCAGCTGAGTGGAAAGAATGACGGGGAGAGGACAGCTGGTGAGGTTTCAGAGCAGAGTGTGGGGCAGGTCACACAGACCCTACAGACCCTAAGGGGGTGGATCCGAGCCCACATACTTGGCTATGTATTGGTTTCTAGGGCTACAAAGACATGATTCTGGCCCTTGAAGGAGCTTAGAGTCCAATCTAGTGGGACCCTGGGCAGTTCAGTGGAAACTGGCCCACCAGCTCTCTATGAAGGCACAGCCTCATCCCAACCCCTCCACCCCTAACCCCCATCAGCCTCATGGAGGTTCAAACTGGCTGGATTCCTTGGTGTCCTCTGTCACCAAGGGTAGGGGCCAACCTTCAGGCGAGTCTTGGAAAAGCCTCCCAGAGGCTAGTGAGTGGGATTCAGGTCTTTTTAAAAGAGGCTGCACGCAGTGCTGGACCCTCTTGCCCTTCCATCCTTTCCACCATGTGAGGAAGACACTTAGACGGAGCCATCTGCGAGGAACTGTCCACCAGACACCAGTCCTGCCCCTGCCTGGAGATCTGAAACTTTCCGGTGTCTAGGACCAGGAAAAATTAATTTCTATTGTTTATCAATTACCAGTCTGTGGTATTTTGTTATCACAACATGGATGGACTAACACAACCGTTAGAGGACGCATCATGGCCCCTCACCCAAGAATCCATCTATGACACCATGTATCACAATTCTAGGCATAAACACTCAATGTTTTTTAATAAACAAATGAAGGAACAGATAAGTTGAAATGCCTACCTGTACACAGAGAATACGTTTAAAACATCACAAAGCAATCTTGAAAAAGAAGAACCAAACGGGAAGACTTACAGTATCCAACTTCAAGACTTACTACAAAGATGCAGTACTCAGGATAGTGTGGTCTCGGCATAAGGACAGTGAAGAGATCACTGGAACAGAAGAGAGAATCCAGAAAGAGATCCACCCTTATGTGGTCATGCGATTTCTAACAAAGATGCCAAAGTCACTGGGGGAAATAATAGTCTCTTTTTTTAACAAATAATACTAGATTAATTAAATATCCATATGGAGAAAAATGAGCCGCAATCTCTACTTTACACAATTCACCCACACGCAAAAGTAATGACGAGCTAGCTGGAGCACAGCCCTGAATGTAACAGCTAAACTTTTCTAAACTTCTAGATGAAAACCCAGAACGTCTTCATGACTTACAGATGGACGAGACACAGACTTAACCATAAAAGAACATGCTGATAAACCCGACTTCATCAAAATTAAAAACAACAAAAATCAAAAGACACCAATATTTATTACTCTGTTTATGAAAATGTTCACAATAAGATGTTGTAAGAAAGAAAATCCATTCTCAAAGTATAGTAAGTGTTTCCCCAAATCCCAACCTAAGTAAAATACCACTTCCAAGCCCTGTTGTCACATTCTAGTTTCTCTCACAAGCCGACAGCTCATCCTTCCCCTTGTGTACTGATGCCATCATAATCATGCCGCACATAATACGAGTACTTGGGGCCAGGCATGGTGGCTCATGCCTGTAATCCCAGCTACTCGGGAGGCTGAGGCAGGAGAATCACTTGAACCTGGGAGGCGGAAGTTGCAGTGAGCGGAGATGGTGCTACTGCACTCCAGCCTGGACAACAGAGCGAGACTTTGCCTCAAGAAAAAAAAAAAAAAAAAAAAGCATACTTGGATGAGGCACGCACGTCAGAACGGCCATGGGGGAGGTGGGTGGGTGGCCTGGTGGGTGAAGATTCCCTCCACAACACTTTTCTACCCAGGCACCATGTCCATCCTTGTAAGGCAAAAACCTCAGAAGGATGCCTTCTTCCTAACAGAGCCTCATGGCCAAACACCTGTTTGACCCATTTAAATGGAAGAATGAAAATTCTAGGCCAGGTGAGGTGGCTCATGCTTATAATCCCAGCATTCTGGGAGGTCAAGGTGGGCAGATCACTTCAGGTCAGGAGTTTGAGACCAGCCTAGCCAAAATGGGAAATCCCTCTCTACTAAAAATACAAAAATTAGCCAGACGTGGTGGCATGTGCCTGTAATCCCAGCTACTCGGGAGACTGAGACATGAGAGTCGCTTGAACCCAGGAGGCAGAGGCTGCAGTGAGCTGAATCGCACCACTGCACTCCAGCCTGGGCGACAGGGCGAGACTCCATCTCAAAAATAAAAATAAAGATGAAAATAATGAGGCTGGGCACGGTGGATCATGCCTGTAATCCCAGCACTTTGTGAGGATGAGGTGGACAGATCACCAGGTCAGGAATTTGAGACCAGTCTGGCCAACATGGTGAAACCCCGTCACTACTAAAAATACAAAAATTAGCCAGGCATAGTGGTGGGAGCCTGTAATCCCAGTTACTCGGGAGGTTGAGGCAGGAGAATTGCTTGAACTTGGGAAGCAGAGGCTGCAGTGAGCCAAGATTGTGCCGTTGCACTCCAGCCTAGGCAACAGGGTGAGACTCTGTCTCAAAATAAACAAATAAATAAATAATAATGAACAAAGTTCTACCTAGGAACACAATGTTACCAGAAAAAATCTGTCATTATGCAAACAGTACAGCACTCTGAACAGACACTGAAAACACCTCTCATCTCAAAGACCCCAGGGCTTGCATCACAGCATGAGAAATGCTGGGGATGCCAGGAAAAACAGCGTGGAATGAGCGAAGCCTTCCCCCCAGCCCGTGGTCTCTTTGTGGACCCATTACCTTGCATTCCCAATCATATTAGATCACTCCCCACCCAGAGGCTCCTCAAGACTTTGAACAGTTCTTCAGTGGCCCTTACAGAAAGACACTCTTTCCAAACAAATGCAGTATTTATATTCAGTTTATTGGATCTCTAGGAAACACCAGAATTATCAGTGAAAAATATATTAAATGGCTCAAGGCCTACTGTCAGGCATATTTCTGTGACTTCACAGTAAAATGCCTAGAACTAGTTCCTGTTTCTGCAATGAGGTGTTCCCTTAGAGTCAATGATAACTCACAGACAAAACTACAAGCTCACGCAGGGGATATCTTGAAGTTCTTAAAGAAGAAGAAACCTGGCCAGGAACAGTTGCACATACCTATAATCCCAGCACCTTGGGAGGCCAAGACAGGTGGATCATGAGGTCAGGAGGTCAAGACCAGCCTGGCCAAGATGGTGAAACCCCATCTCTACTAAAAACTACAAAAAGTAGCCAGGCAAGGTGGCAGGCGCCTGTAATCCCAGCTACTCGGGAGGCTGAGGTAGGAAAATCACTTCAACCCAGGCAGCAGAGGTTGCAGTGAGCCAAGATCATGCCACTGAACTCCAGCCTGGGCAACAGAGTGAGACTCCATCTCAAAAAAACAAAAACAAAAGCAAAAAAAAAAAAAAAAAAAAAAAAAAAGAAGAAGAAGAAGAAGAAGAAGAAACCTGAAGATGTCTTCTGTGTCATGGGGATAACAATGATTGATCTTTACCCAAGAAACTCCTGAAATTTTGTCTTTGAACAGGCCTCTTTGACAGATGGTGTAGGGATATTCAGCTTTGCTAAGCATGGCAGTGATTTTTATAACTTGTGCTATGAAGGCAAAGTGAGAAGGCACTGGAAAACATCTGCTAGTGACTATTCAATTTTTGATAACTATTACATTCTGGAAAGAATTTTTCACAATGTTGATCCCGTAAGATTTTAATCCATGAGACTGGACACACATGTGGACCGTGACACTGCCAGTGGCTTGCGTGCCTAACGCAAGGCTCCAACCACTTGGAAGAAGCTGACCAGTACCTCTTGCCCTGTTTACGCAAGTTGCAGAGTGTGACTGACTTCAGCGTTGTAGAAAGCTACAAAGCACTGGGGCGGGGCAGGGAGTGGACTGATGATAAATCTGCGGCACACCTGTAGTAACTCCGAAACACAGGCCTGAGGGTGATGTGACTTACCAAAACCTGCAGGAATCTTTAAAGAATGGAAAGATGGGCCGGGCGTGGTGGCTCACGCCTGTAATCCCAGCACTTTCGGAAGCCGAGGCAGATGGATCACCTGAGATCAGGAGTTCGAGACCAGCCTGGTCAACATGGTGAAACCCTGTCTCTACTAAAAGCACAAAAATTACCAGGCATGGTGGTGGGTGCCTGTAATCCCAGCTACTCAGGAGGCTAAGGCAAGAGAATTGCTTCTACCCAGGAGGTGGAAGTTGTAGTGAGCTGAGATCGCGCCACTGCACTCCAGTCTATTCAACAAGAGCAAGACTCCATGTCAAAAAAAAAAAAAAAATAGAAAGATGGATGACAAAATGCCTTGCCATTCTCCAAAAATAAGGACCTTCAAATAGGAGTGATCAAAATAAATGCTCGTACATTATGCTTTCAAACAAACACACATACAAAAGAGCAGTGGCATGAGACTCACGTGTCTAAAGCCTCCAGAGAATATGGCACTGGGTGCTGGACTGGATGGGAGTTTCTCTTGCTTCAACATAGGGTAAGTAGAGCCTTTAGGATCCTCTTGATTGAGAGGTTTCAGAATATCTGGTGCACTGACTTTCTGAAAAGGAAAAACAAAAATTGATATCACAGTCTGCATCCCAGTTTGGTTTTGTTCAAATGTGGTGGCTTCAGCAAGCAGACCGTGCATCTATTACTTGATGTTAATATGCAAACTTCTGAATAGGAGGACACACCGCATTTGGTACACACATGTGCATGTGCGCGCGCACGCACACACACACACACACACACACACACACACACACACACACACACACAGGGCCCAGAGACAGACAACATCCAGCTTTGGGACAGTCATGAACAGTGATGGGGTAGATTACTCATGCATTACTAAAAGTCTTTCATTTTAGCCTTAATAAATGGTCCTAGCATTTAATCACTTGACATAAAACAATTAGCCTGATAAGCAGAGTTTTAGCCCTAATATGCTTATAAAAAGGAATAAATCAAAATATGTCTCTAAATTTTCTAAAAATATTTTGTGAATAGTTGACACTTCTCTTTTACTTATTTATTTATTGAGACAGAGACTTGCTGTGTCACTCAGGCTGGAGGCTGGAGTGCAGTGACACAATGTTGGCTCACTACAGCTTCTGTCTCCTGGGTTCACGCATTTCTCCTGCCTCAGCCTCCCAAGTAGCTGGGACTATAGGCATCCGCCACCAGCTGGCTAATTTTTATATTTTTAGTAGAGATAGCGTTTCACCATGTTGGCCAGGCTTCCTCAAACTCCTGACCTCAAGCGATTCACCTCCCTCGGCCTCCCAAAGTGCTGGGATTATATGTGTGGGCCACTGCTCACAGCCAAGTTGATACTTCTATGATGTATACAGCTGTGTCTTCCAGTATGGCAGTCACTAGCCACACATGACTACTTAAACTTCAATTAACTGAAATCAAACAAAATTAACTCAGCTTCTCAGCTGCCCTAGACACATCAAAGGCTCGGTGGCCACATGCAGCCGTGGTCATTGTTTGGACAGCTCACATAAAGCTCATTCCCATCCCTGCAGAAAAGGTCCATTGGACAGTGCTCACAAAGATCAAAAAACACAAGGGGCAAGGTGGGAAAACCTCTTAATGGCTGAAAATACAAAGTTTCCAAGCAGAACTCAGAAATACAATAGTTGACCCATAGTCATAATTTTCAGAAATAAAATACTAAGTGAGAATATGACAGAACAAATGAAAGAAAAGCTTACCTTCGAGTTATTTATGCTATCCATCCCCAGAATGCCAACTTAATTCCTACAGACATTTATTTGTTAAGCAACACTATATTCACTCCATCACGCTAAATTCTGGAGGCTGGAAGAGTAGAAGGGGAGGAAGAGAGGAGAAAGAGGAGAAGATGCGAGGTCCACCCTCCAAGGGCTCAGTAGCTAGTAGGAAGACAGACACACCATTCAAACGGAAGCACCAGCCAGCTCAGTGGGAAAGAGGAAAGGGAGCGTTTCTTCAGCATGCGAGCATCTGGGGCCGGCTTGAATGGGGCTGCAATCATCTGAGAGGATGCTGAGGCTGGCTGGGGTGAGCCTGGGAGGGGAGGCCTTCCACGTGGAACAACTGGTGATGGTTAAACAGAAAGCACGTCCTAGACCTGCAGACACGTGGACAGACCACGAGCACATAGGGGATGAGTGAGGTTGTCAGAGGGAACACTAAAAGTGTGAGAGAAGTGTCAATCAAAGCCACAGCAAAGGAGCCAGAGGCTGGAAGAGCCAGCAGATCCACTGAGAGGGCTTCAAGAATGAAGGTGTTCCAAACAGAGGAAAATGGAGGAGAAAAAGCTTACCTGCAGCTAAAGAAAGGCACATTTTACATAGCTGCCCATTAAATGGGCAAATGCTAAAAATTATGAAGTTGAGTTTTACAAGATGAAAAGAGTCCTGGAGATGGATGGGGGTGATGGGTGCCCAACATTAGAAAGGTTTTCAATGCCATGAAATAGGCACTTAAAATGGCATAGATGGTAAGTTTTGTGTTATGTGTATTTATTATAAAAATTTTTGAGGAAAAAAAGGTACAAAGTTGAGTGCTGGCAAGACTGCTGGAAAATAGGTGATGCCCTGCCAGTGGTCATGTAAAGTGAGTCAGCCTCAATGGAGGACAGCTTGTCAGCATGAACTAAAAGCCCTAAAAGTAGCAGTTAAAAAGGAATAGCTGGCCAGGCACAGTGGCTCACACCTGTAATCCCAGCACTTTGGGAGGCCAAGGTGGGCAGATCACCTGAGGTCAGGAGTTCAAGATCAGTCTGGCCATTATGGTGAAACACTGTCTCTACCAAAAATACAAAAATTAGCCAGGTGTGGTGGCACGCACCTGTAGTCCCAGCTACTCAGGAGGCTGAGGCAGGAGAATCACTGGAACCCAGGAGGCGCAGGTTGCAGTAAGCCAATATCGTACCACTGCACTCCAGCCTGGGCGACAAAGTGAGATTCCATCTCAAAAAAAAAAAAAGGAAAAAGAAAGAAAATCTTCTTCCTCAGTTCCCCTCCCGAGAGATTGCCCTCCTGACGGTTTTTAGGCATCCTTCCTGTTCAACAGGTGCATGCTTTTATGGCCAATATAGGTCAATACATTCATAACATATACAGTAAAATCCCAGTGAAATGCACAGGAAAGGACAGGTAAGAATCCACATCTTGAGGAATCCTGGCCCAGATGCTTAAGTGAGCACTTTTGAAGGCGTGTTTTCAGAGCATGTGGTTCAAACTTAACAGTCAGAGAAGTGGTGTGGAAAATATCCTGAGCTGTTTTCTTGGTTTACACCCCCAAGTCCCCGCGTGGTTTAAAGGAGGGAGGATCACCTGAGCCTAGGAGTTCGAGACCAGTCTGGGCAACACGGTGAAACCTCATCTCTAGAAAAAAATACAAAAATTAGCTGGGTGGAGTGGTATACTCCAGTAGTCCCAGCTACTTGGGGGGGCTGAGGTGGGAGGATCGCTTGAGCCCAGGAGGTCGAGGCTGCAATGAGCCATGTTAGTGCCACTGCACTCCAGCCTGGGTGACAAAGTGAGACCCTGTCTCCAAGCAAAAAATAAGGAAAGCTACCTACTACTTCTGTGCTTCAATGTAGCCATTTGCAAGGTGGGCACCAACATCCCCTACTTCCAAAGCAAGGGCACCATGCTCTATCATTAACGCTGGCAAGATGCTGCAACACGTTCTGATGAAAATGAGAGGAATATTGGTGAGCTCCGCAGCTAAGGCATGTGAACTGCCGTCTGACGAATGTTTTGTTTAAACATGTACTCCTGGGCCAGGGCGGTGGCTGACACCTGTAATCCCAGCACTTTGGGAGGCTGAGGCAGGAGGATCAATTGAGCTCAGGAGTTTGAGACCAGCCTAGGCAACACAGCAAAGCCTGTATCTACTAAAAATCAAAAAATTAGACAGGTATGGTGGTACATGCCTGTAATCCTATCCACCCAGGAGGCTGAGGCATGAGAATCACGTGAACCGGGAGGCAGAGGTTGCAGTGAGCTGAGATTGTGCCGCTGCACTCCAGCCTGGGCAACAGAGTGAGACTCTGTCTCAAAAACAAATAAAGACATACTCCTTATATTTCAACCCACTAGTTATTTAGCATTTATAGATCACACTATGATGGCTGAGTACTTTATAAACATTTGGCTAAATTGTCCCTTAAAACAGCCATATCTGCCTGGGCGTGGTGGCTCACACCTGTAACCCCAGTACTTTGGGAGGCCTAGGTGAGAGGACCGCTTGAGCCCAGCAGTTTGAGACCAGCCTGGGCAACATAGTGAGACCTCATCTTTCCTAAAAATAAAATATATCAGCCAGGCATGGTGCCACGTCCCTGTAGTCTCAGCTACGTGGAAGGCTGAGGTGGGAGGATCGACTGAGCCTGGGAGATCAAGGCTACAGTGACCCATGATAGCACCACTGCACTCCAGCCTGGGACAGAACAAGACTCAGTCTCAAAACGAAACAAAGAAACCAACCAACCCAGCCACATCCTCAATTAAGGTGGGAGAGAGAAGTCCCGCAGAAAGCTGTAAGCATGTCCTGCCAAGAGCGTGGCTGAGAGGTGGACACAGGCATACAACGTCCACTGGATGGGCTGTCTCCCCACCGCCTCCCCCGCACCCACCACTTTTGTCCCTGAGTTCCCTTGGCCCATCAGACAACCCTGGTCAGACTCTGAGCCACGTGCCCGGGCAGGCTCTGGGCCATGTGCACATGCAGCAGGGGAGGGGCCGTGCCAAGGACCCACAGGCCATCCTCAGGCAGAACGCCACAAGCCCAGCCTGCGGTATGTGGGATGCGCCACCACACAGAACATCACAGTGCAAATGAGAAATGCATCCCAGCTCTGCGACATGGGCAGGGTGTGGTTGGTTTCTGGAGCAGGCTCCACCTAGCTATTGGTCATCTCTGTGCCCCAGTGTCCCATCTTTAATGGGGACAGGAACAGTGCAAGCCTCACAAGGCTGTCTTAAGGATGACAAAGTCTAAATATAAAGACCTCTACAGGGCATTACGCCAAGAACAATGCCAGGCCCCTGGTTAGCCCGAAGTCTGTGTCAGCCTCTGAGTGGTTTCCTATGACTCAGGCGAGTAAGAAAATTACTCATACTCCCACAATCCCCTTCCTGAACGCTCTTTTTCAGCAGTCCTCATTTGTCCTTCTTATGTGAACATAGAGTTTAGAAGTCAGAGTCAAATCCCGGGTCTGTTCCTGGCTCTATCTTTCATTCACTATGTGACGTTAGACACGCTGGTTAACTTCTCACTAAAACTCAACTTCTTTTAATTTTTTTTTTTCTTTTTTGAGATGGAGTTTCATTCTTGTCACCCAGGCTGGACTGCAATGGGGCGATCTCGGCTTTCTGCAGCCTCCACCTCCTGGGTTCAAGTGATTCTCCTGCCTCAGCCTCCTGAGTAGCTGAGATTACAGGAGCCTGCCATCACGCCCAACTAATTTTTGTATTTTGAGTAGACAGGGTTTTGCCATGTTGGCGAGGCTGGAGTCGAACTCCCTACCTCAAGTAATCCACCTACCTCAACCTCTCAAAGTGCTGGGATTACAGGCATGAGCCAAAATGCCTGGCCAGTTTTTAAATTTTTTTTTTTTTTTTTTTTTTTTTTAGGAGTCTTGCTCTGTCACCAGGTGCCAGGCTAGAGTGCAGTGGCGCGATCTCGGCTCAATGCAACCTCCGCCTCCCGGGCTCAAGCAATTCTCCTGCCTCAGCCTCCCAAGTAGCTGGGATTACAGGTGCGCACTACCACGCCCAGCTAATTTTTGTATTTTTAGTAGAGATGGGGTTTCACCATGTTGGCCAGGATGGTCTCAATCTCTTGACCTCGTGATCCGCCCGTCTCAGCCTCCCAAAGTGCTGGGATTATAGGCGTGAGCCACAGCGCCCGGCATTTTAAATTTTTTATTATTATTATTATTTGAGACAGGGTTTCATTGTGTCACCCAGGCTGGAGTGCCGTGTTGAAATCATGACTCACTGTAGCCTTGACTTCCCGGGCTCAAGTGATCCTCCCACTCAGTCTCTCAAGTAGCTAGGATTATAGGCTTGCATCACCATACCTGGCCAATATTCGTATTTTTGTAGAGACAGGGTTTCCCCATATTGCCCAGGCTGGTCTCGAACTCCTTGGCTTAGGCAATCTGCCCAGCTCAGCTTCCCAAAGTTCTGGGATTACAGGCATAAGCTACCCTGCTCGGCCGATCTTTACCATGGGAGGAACAATATCTATCTCGGTATTTTTGTAATAGTTAAATGTGATAAAGTAGGTAAGAAAAAAACGCTGTCACCATGTGGGGCACACAGAGCTTCAGAAGTGGCTGCTCACCTTCCCTTCTGCCTGTTTCAACAGGAGAAGGAGTGATCCCTGGAGGGAGTTCGGATGGCACTTCTGTAGACCCCGGGAAGCTGGCATGAGCTGACACTTGTTTGTGTTTTAGAATTTCAAACACCTGCCAAATACATTTCAAACCGTCTAGAACCTCGCTCCTAAAGTGTGGTCTGCGAACCTCATAACATAGACTTCGCCAGATCCCAGGAGCTCACCAAAAATGCAATCTGAGGTTCCTCATCTCATGCCCAACTCGCAGCTACTGGTTTGGAATCTGTATTTTAAGAGCCCCAGTAGGGCCATATGCGGTGGTTCACGCCTGTAATCCCACCACTTTGTGAGGCTGAGGCAGGCGGATCACCTGAGGTTGGGAGTTCAAGATCAGCCTGACCAACTTGGAAAAATCCCGTTTCTAATACAAAAATTAGCTGGGCACCTGTAATCCCGCTACTCAGGAGGCTGAGGCAGGAGAATCACTTGAACCCAGGTGGCGGAGGTTGCAGTGAGCTGAGATCGCACCACTGCACTCCTGCCCCGGTGACTCCCATACTCATAAGAGCTGGGAATCACTGCACCAGAGTTCAGTCCACTTTTGGCTATACAACCTTGGGCATGTGACTGAATCTCTCTAAGCCCCCATTTCTTTACATGTAAAATGATGCTGCATGCAATACCTACCTGAGAGGGTGCTTATAAAGACAAATGAGATCGTCTACTTAAGCTTTTAGTACAGAGTCCAGCACATCATAGTAAATGCTGGCAATTTAGATAAAATTTTTAGATGATTTAGATAGCAAATCAGATACATTATCTCATGACATGCTCATAAAAACCCAGTGTTGTGGACAGAACAGGTGTTAATGATCATCTTCATTTTACAGAGGGGACACTGGGCTCCAGTGGGAAGCAGGACGTGAACTCTCAAGATGGTACATGCAAGTTCCAGCAGGAGAGGGGGGCTGACCTCACACCCTCGCCCAAAGGACCGTCTGCCGGGGGCAGCTTGAGTGGAGTCCACAGCAGCAGAGAAGGGACACCGGTTCTGTCCAGCCGACCAGGGCAGTCACATCAACTCTGCAAGGCACAGTGGGTGGTACCTGGCCAGCCAAGGCACCTCAGCTGACCGAGAATGCAGCCTTTCCCATCCTAAGATTGGCTTTCTCTCATACCCGAAGCATTTGCTCCAGGCTGGGTTAGTCCCGGTGGAAAGGTGGGATAATTATTTCCCTAGAACCTTTATTAGGGGAGCTCTCACTTGCGGTATGGACAGCGTAGGAAGAGTGCCCTGCAGGCTTGCTCATATCTTTATGTTTTCAGTGGCTTCCATCAGAGGCCAGGACAGATTTTAGCCAAAGGCTGCGGGTCTGGCAGGCTCCAGGGCTAACTTGGCAGGTGTGGGCCCAGCAGGAAGCCCCTGGGCTTTGGTATGGCCTTGAAGCCGGCAGGGAGCTCTGTGGACAGAGAGGAGCCTCAGGGGCTTGCGATTAGGTGGAGGCCTTTTCCTGTCTGAATGGTTTTCCAGACTGACCTTGAATCCTGACCTGCCTTGGGCCAGACCTGCCCACATAGCGGAGCTGACTGATAATTGTGTTTTTCTAACAGCTTACTGTTTTTCCACAAAACAAAAGAAAACATAAATATACAGAGAAGGCAAGCTAGAAAGTCCTGTGGGACAACATGAAGGTGATCGGCACGGAGGCCTTGCGGGGCTCAGGGTACCCTGGTGGTGACGTTGACCGCCGTATCAGACTGGCTCCGTCTCTCTGTCTGGCCCGAACACTGCCCGGGGCCCGTGGTAAGAAGATGCTTCTCAGAAGTCATGTCATTCTGGGACTTGGAGAGCTCTAAAAAAGCAAACACAAGGGTTGACGGGTGGGAACACGCAGCTTTGCTGACTTGTGGGAGCCTCTTCTGGGGCTCCCTGAACCCACAGACAGTGGGTCTCAAGGTCCCAAGGGAGCAAGGCATGGAGGAGCAAGGGAGATACATCCCCCACCAAGTGCAGAGGCACCGGGGGCAGGGGGGTGGCAGACACTGGGTGCTGGACTAGGGCAAGAGAGGGCTGGCTTCCTTCCAGGTCCCACTGAGGTCACCCAGGTCACGGTCAGGGTGAGAGTTGAAGGGAAACCTTCCACCCAAGCTCCTCTGCACTCCGAGTCACACATATGCGTGCACACTCGTCCAAAGACGAAGACAGCAGCCTACCACACAAGCCGGCTTTCTAGGAGTTCCTTACAAAGATGTTACAATTAACACCATGTGACTCTTTGAAGAGAGGTAAAAATGAGATTTGGGGTGTCCTCATAACAATGATAGTAAGCAAACCCTGAAAAGATGGCTCTAAAAAATGTGTTTCATTTTTACAGTATAATCGCGGCCGAGAATAAGGATGAATAAAGCTGGAAGGAAGGACACCGCAGACAGAAGTGAGAAAACCGCCTTAAAGACGGCGTCCTTTTCCCCTGAGAATCCCGTTCCTCCAAACGCGAACCTTAAAACTGTCTCTAGAGCTGTGCTGCCAGTAGACAAACAATACAAGCCACATATGTAATTTTAAATATTATAGTGGCCGCCCGCACTGCCTCCCTCTCCCCACCCGCCGCACGTACTAAGGAAGGCTCACAACCCACTGCGCTCGCTTCGCCGCCCCATGTCTAGCTAGCCCAGTGTCTGCCGCGCCTTGGCCAAGGCCTCAACAGACCATACCAAAACGCCATCTCAAATGGAACGTGCCATGGAAACCATGATGTTTACATTTCACAAATTTGCTGGGGATAAAGGCTGCTTAACAAAGGAGGACCTGAGAGTACTCATGGAAAAGGAGTTCCCTGGATTTTTGGAAAATCAAAAAGACCCTCTGGCCGTGGACAAAATAATGAAGGACCTGGACCAGTGCAGAGACGGCAAAGTGGGCTTCCAGAGCTTCTTTTCCCTAATTGCGGGCCTCACCATTGCATGCAATGACTATTTTGTAGTACACATGAAACAAAAGGGAAAGAAGTAGGCAGAAACGAGGAATTCCCCTGGCCCTGATAAAAGTTGTCCCAAAGGGTCACTTAAGGAATCTGCCCCACAGCTTCCCCCAAATAAGGATTTCATGAGCAGATCAGGACCCTTAGCAAGTGTACAAATAAAATCTAACTCCCATTTGATGAGCAGAGAAAAAAAGTTAAATGCCAGACAAGCTTTTGATTTTTGTATTGTCTGCATCCCCTTGCCCTCAATAAATAAGTTCTTTTTTAGTTCTGAAAAAAAAAATATTATAGTGGCCACATTTAAAAAGTAAAAAGAAACAGGTAACATTAAGTCTATTTTATTTATTTTTGAGATGAAGTCTTGCTCTGTCACCAGGCTGGAGTACAATGATATGATCTCTGCTCACCGCTCATCACTTGCCTCTTGGGTTCAAGTGATTCTCCTACCTCAGCCTCCCAAGTAGCTGGGATTACAGGCGCCTGCCACCACACCCAGCTATTTTTTGCATTTTTAGTAGACACAGGGTTTCACCATGTTGGCCAGGCTGGTCTCGAACTCCTGAGTTCAAGTGATCCACCCACCTCGGCCTCCCAAAGTGCTGGGATTACAGGCATGAGCCACCAAACACGGCCAAATTAATTTTAATCCTGTATTTAGTTTAACACAATATAGCCAAAATATTATTAAAACATGTCATCAATATTAAAATTATCCATGAAATATTTTACCTTTGTTTTATTCCAAGCCTCTGAGACTCAGTGTGTTTCAATTTGGTAGTGCATCTTGCAGCCATATTTCAGGGGCTCAAGAGCAACACGTGCTTAGAGGCCACTGCAATGGATAGCATGGCTCTCAGCCCCTCTGGCTGGCCTGAGATTCACTCCTCGGGATGTTATATTGCATGAGTCCTCTGTCCTCTCACTATTTATTAGTTCTCTCCCACCTGCACTGCCCAGGAGTGAGTCTTACAGTGTCTTTCCTCTAGAGAGGGAAATTCAACACAGGCACCCCGAAACTGCTGGGTTGTCCAGCTTTTCCACCAGGATGCCTCCTAGCCTCCCCTGAGAGCAATGCCATCCCCACATCCTCAAGGCGACCAGCCAGAAACACTGGGGTGTCTTTTTAAGGCCGGCAGCTCCCAAGGCACTAGCACGCACCAGGTCCTCAAAGTGGACAAAGTAAAAGACGTGCTCAGATGGCCAGTCCCAGCCTGGACTGTGAGGCTGTAAGGGGCTCTGATTTCTAAGCCCTAAGGAGGAACTAGTCCCCCAGCAATCTCTTAGTGCCCACCCCAAAGCCTGGGCCTATTTTGGCCATTTAAAGTTCAGAGGCAAGGGGAGAGGATGAGCCTTCCTGAGAATCTGGGCTCTAAGGAATAGGCTTACAGGTCAGTATTAATGGGGGACAAAGGATAAGGAAGAGAAAGAAATGCAGGTTGCTCCTGAGCAAGACCAGTTTTCTCATTTCCCCTTCCTCCTTCTAAGGGGGACTACAATGCTGACATCTTTTAGAAATGTACTGATCATAGACAGGGTTCAATCACTCATTTCTTCCTGCTGGTTTGACTTCATTGGGCAGCATCAGCAGCCAGAGGTCATAATTCCGGGTCAGCTTTCAAAATCCCTCACGGACAAGGCCTCCCTTCAGCGCCTGGCCCAGCGTAAAGTTTGGGCCCTCCCCAGCCTCTGCCTGCAGACCTCAAGTGCCAATCTGACTTCCTCCCCTCGGAATGAGGCTCCCCTCAGCACCCACTTCCGTGGGGAAACAGGCAGCCAAAAAGATCACAGGGCATAAGAAGAGCTCAAAACCCAAAGAAACCAGAGTCAGTGCCTACAGGATGCCATATGTCCTGTGGCAGAGATGGGAGGAGGGCGTATGTGGTCACGTGTCCTGTCCATATACAACTAGGGGAAGCATTCGGGAAAGGCCAGAGGCCAAGCTTCACTCCCAGGAGCCAGAAAGCTGGGGTTCTCTCTCTCTGCCTGTGGGGTGAGGGAGGGAGGGAGAGAGAGAGTGTGTGTGTGTGTGTGTGTGTGTGTGTCTGCGCACACACACATGTGCATGCAGGTTATGAGGTTTCAGTCACTTCCCATATCTGAGAAGGGATGCTTGCTGCTTTGCTCTTGTGAATCCCCCCATACCCCACCCAGGAACCAGCTCTAGTTGTCCACCTGGGTGTTACACTGGTTAGCCTCAAGCATGTGAGCAGGTGCACAGGCCAGGCTTTCGGGTGGCTGTTGGACAGCTGTGAGCATATCCAGTGCACCTGTGTGTAGGGCTGGGGCGTCCAGGAAGGCACCTGTGTGCTGACGTGTGTGTCCCACTTCTCTGGATTTCGGTGGCTGAGGGATGACAGGGTCGGGGCTAACTCCAAGGCACTGATCCTACAGTGGCAGTGGTGGCAGACAATTCACAGAAGCCACATAGACTTGGAGAAGGGCTGTGCATCTAGAAAGACATACAGAGAAGGGTGGACTAGCACCTACTAGGTATGGGTGGGAAAATAGCACCCGCAAGAGGACAGGCAGCCGGGACAGCTGGAAAGTCCATTCCAGGCCGAGGGGCACAGAGCGGGGGTACTGTCAGATGGCCCAGCAGGCTGGGAGCAGTGATTTTTAAGCCACCAAGTGCTCTTGGCAAACAGGCCCATGAAATTCAGTTGCTTCCTCCCTCTGAACACGAAAGGAACGGATCGTTGCAGAGACAGTCACTGTTTCTGCTCACCTGAAGAGCAGCACTTTGATGTCCATTGTTATCATGTGACAGCTGAGACAAGGTTCATGAGGAATTCAGACAACTAAAGTCATAAAAAGAGACTGCCTCAGAGTCGAGAGCAGCACTGAGACCATCTGCATGCAACTGCAGAAAAGTGGATGATGAAGAGAAGCAAGCAGAAACACAGTGAAAGAGAAATCTGTGCCTAAGGACCCTTGAGCCCACTAAGGGCATTTTCTAAACAACTGACCGGCCCTGGGCGTCTTAGGAGGCATGAGAAAGGGCCAGTTCTCTGGGACTTGTATTTTAAGATAAGCAGAGAAAAAAGTGTCTGAGCAAAAAGAACACTGAAAGACACAAGATTCCAAGTGGAAGTGGTTCTGGGTTACGTGCATCTGCTGATCACAGGATTAGTGCTAACTGAAGAAAATACAGTTACCCAGGAGAAAAGGAGAAAGGCGAAGTAATTCCATGCAGATGATAGACATTGGGCCCCAACGGCCTGAAAGCTTCTGGTTTTAGGTTCCCTGAAATTGTACCTTTTTTTTTGAGACGGAGTCTTGCTCTGTCGCCCAGGCTGGAGTGCAGGGGTGTGATCTTGGCTCACTGCAACCTCCACCTCCTGGGTTCAAGTGATTCTCCTGCCTCAGCCTTCACAGTAGCTGGGACTACAGGCACTCGCCATCATGCCCGGCTAATTTTTGTATTTTTAGTGGGGACGGGGTTTCACCACGTTGGCCAAGCTGCTCTCAAACTCCTGATTTCAAGTGATCCACCCACCTTTTGGCCTCCCAAAGTGTTGGGATTACAGGTATGAGCCACCAAGCCTGGCCCTGAAATTGTATCTTTACACTTTCTCTGTTGGTTCTCAGGGAAGTCTAAGCTCCTTTGCCCATGATGCTGAGCTGGGCAGGTTTTGGCAAGAGTAGGGGAAACTGAGCCAGCCTTGTGGACTGAAATGGCATTTCCCTACCCACAAGGAACCAGACGCCTGCTCTGCTGGGAAAGAGACAAAGGTCTGGGTGCTGCAGCTTTCCCCAGGGTCCAGAGACAAAGTGAGTGGCCTGAGGGACAGTGCCCACCAAGGTCACCAGCCAGGCCCTGGCCAGTGGGCTCAGCTGGCCTGGAGGTGGTGGGAAAACACATCACGAAGCATGCACTTACTTTTCACGTGGGTGGCAAGAGACAGAAACAAATTTTCCACGGACTTATTAAATCCTCTAAACTGACCAAGTTCCTGTAACTAAAACAGAGACAGAAGGAGAGAATGAGAGTTATGCTCAATGACTTGTGTTTGCCTCAGCAGTGCCCAGGCTGCCAACCCCAAAACACTGGCCTGTGGGTGTGTGGGCGTGGTGCTTGGGGTACAGGTGGGTGTGGTGTATGTACGCAGGCCTGGAGGGGATGCCAGTCTTCCCCAGGGCTTGGCATCCTCTTTACTCAGCGTCTCTCCTGCTTTTGACATTCACATCGAAGGAGCATCATCAACGGGTTGTTGACAAGATGTCAAGTACCCCTTGGAAATGATGCCTGGCATTTCACTGGCTCAAAGACTGTACTCAAGGAAATTACTACTTGTTTACCCTCTTTTCTCCTGTAGCCCTACCCCAACTCTCTGCAGAAGGGATGTCAACAGAGGCAGAATGCGGGTGCCACAGGGCAGGACAATGGCAAAAGCTGCAAGGTGACCAGCCAAGAGCTGAGGGGCTCCATTTCCCGAAGCAGAAGAGAAGAAAAAGGAGATCAAACAACAGAAAGGAGATCGCTTCCCTCTCCGGGTCCCATCCATTCATCCATCCATCCACCCATCTAGCCACCAAACATCCATCCATCTTACCATCCATCCAATCATCCATCTGACCAATAAATACATCTTGAGCATGTAGGTACTGGAACAACTCTGGAGAATTTACAATTTCAAGGAAAAAGCAGAGCAGGATTTTGAAGGTCACCCCAGAGTCTCAGTTGGAAATGGAAAAAAAACGTATGTGATTCTTCTCCCTTATTAGCATTATATATTTTGGGGTTTGGATCACAATCTCAAAGACACGGTCTCAAATGCCATCACCACAAATGTTGAAAGATCAACACAAAATCCCTAAAGTTTAAATCCCTAAAGATTAAAATCCCTGAAATCTAAATTCCTAACATCGAAAACCCACAAAATCACAATTACAGGATAGTTGCATCACATTGGGGGGAACTGTTACCTTGTTACCATCTTTATTAAATTAAGTATGACTTAAGAAGATCCTGTGGGTACTAGATTGACAGGAGGTAGATTCATGGGCTTAATTAATGACACCTTAATTTTAGGCATCCATTTGACTGGATTCAGGAATATTTAGAAACCTGGTAAGGCATTATTCTGGGTGTGTCTGTGAGGGTGTTGTCAGAGGAGATTAGTGTGAGTCTGAGATGATTAGGTTAGAAAGATCTGCCCTCAATATCAGCAGGCACCATCCACTCAACCAGGGGCCCAAAGAGAACAAATACAGAAAGTGAATTGGTGTCTGAGTGCTGGAACACACTTTTCTTCTGCTGCCTTGGACATCAGAACTCCAGGCTGACTGGCCATTGGACTCCACGACTTAGACCAGAGGCTCCCTGGGTCCTGAGTCTTTGCATTGGGAGTTATATTATCAGAGGTGTGTGAACCACAGCAACTCCATCTTGAATAGGGGCTAGGTAAAATGAGGCTGAGACCTACTGGGCTGCACTCCCAGGTGATTACTTATTCTAAGTCACAGGACTAGACAGGAGGCGAGCACAAGACACACATCATAAAGACCTTGCTGATAAAACAGGTTGCAGTAAAGAAGCCAGCTAAAGCCCACCAAAGACAACCTGGTGACCTGAGTGAACTCTGGTCATCCTCACTGCTACACTCCCACCAGCGCCATGACAGTTTACAAATGCCATGGCAACGTCAGGAAGTTACCCTGTATAATCTAAAAAGGGGAGTATGAATAATCCACCCTCTGTTTAGTATATCATTGAGAAATAACCATAAAAATGGGCAACCAGCAGCCCTCAGGGCTGTTCTGTCAATGGAGTAGCCATTCTTTTTTTTTTTTTTTTTT
>NW_016107321.1:6096332-6117520 GCF_001604975.1 Cebus imitator
TTTTTTTGAGACAGAGTCTCACTCCATCACCAGGCGCCAGGCTGGAGTGCAGTGGCGTGATCTCGGCTCACTGCAACCTCCGCCTCCTGGATTCAAGCAATTCTCCTGCCTCAGCCTTCTGAGTAGCTGGGACTACAGGCATGCGCCACAGTGCCCAGCTAATTTTTTTGTATTTTATGTAGAGACGGGGTTTCACCATGTTGGCCAGGATGGTATTGATCTCTTGACGTTGTGATCCGCCCGCCTCGGCCTCCCAAAGTGCTGAGCTTACAGGCGTGAGCCACCGCGCCCGACCTATGCTATGTATTTCATCTGCATCATTTCCCATGCTGGAGGTAAAAACTGCATAGAGACTTTTAGAGTTTTAATTTGTGTTATACATTTTTTTTTCTGCAAATTGACTCCATGGAAGTATGTCATCACAACATGACTTTGACATGTACGTAAAAATGTTGATGTTTCCTCAGTAAGTGAAGAGATCTCCTTTTTGTGCATCTGTATTTGCAAAAGATACAATTTCTTGAAATCTCAGCCGTTTGGGTGACTGCATATGCAGTGGTGACCCACAGCGGTTTTTGATCCATCTCGTCAAGTGACTGTTTGAAAAGTACCTTTGTTCATGACAATATTTCAGTTACAAAGCTGGATCTGCACAATACCAGCCATCGTAATATGTGTTTCTACATTCCCCTTTCTGATGTATTTCTTTATAAATATGGCTCATCTGCTCATAACTGTTATACTCATGGGACTGGCGTTAGTACAGCTTAGAGTTCATGCTTGTAAAAATATGCATGCTGTTTCAGCCTATTTATTGTGTAAAGCGGCCAGTGAAGTGTTCCGTCACGGTTTTTGATTTTAGTTTGTTTGTTTAGAGACAGTCTAGCTCTGTCGCCCAGGCTGGAATGCTGTGGTGCAATCATGGCTCACTGTAGCCTTGGCCTCCTGGGCTCAAGGAATCCTCCTCCCTTAGCCTCCTAAGTAGCTGAGTCTACAGGCATGTGCTGCCATGCCCAGCTAATTTTGTTATTTTTTGGAGAGATGGGGTCTCACTATGTTGCCCAGGCTGTTGTCACGTTTTTATATGTTTCTCAAATCCCCTTTAAATTTTTAAAGTAAATTTCTTCAAAATAATTTTTTAGATTTTCTAGAATTATATTTTTAGGATTTTGGTCTTTCAGGATCCAGCATTCAGGATGATGGCACGCATCATCTGGGAGTATGATCAGCTCCCATATTCTCCCATATATAACTGCTCTCTTTGATTTACAGAATAATAATGAAGATAACCAAGACAATGTATTTTCATGGCACTTTATGGTTCTCCAAGTACCAGCATAGACATTATTTTGTTAATTTCTCACAACAGCTACGGGAGGACAAATATAGATGCTTTCTGACTTACGATGTTTTGACTTACAATTTTCTGACTTGATGATCGTGTGAAAGCAATACATATTCAGTAGAAACCATACTTTGCATTTTGATCTTTTCATTTTGTATAAGATTTTTATTTTTATTATTATAAAATAGGCTTTGCATTAAATGATTCTGCCCAACTGTAGGCTAACGATGTTGGAGCACATTTAAGGCAAGCTAGGCTAAGCTATGATATTTGGTAAGTTAGGTGTATTAAATACAATTTTTTTCTTTTTGAGATGGAGTCTTGTTCTGTTGCCCAGGCTGGAGTGCAGTGGCACTTGGCTCACTGCAACTTCCACCTCCAAGGCTCAATTAATTCTCCTGCCTCAGCCTCCCGAGTAGCTGGGACTATAGGTACCCACCACCATGCTCAGCTAATTTTTGTATTTTAGTAGAGATAGGGTTTCACCATGTTGGCCAGGCAGGTCTCGAATTCCTAGCCTCAAGTGACCCACCTCAGGCTCCCAAAGTGCTGGGATTACAGGCAGGAGCCACCATGCCTGGCTAAACATATTTTTGACTTATAATATTTTCAACTTACTATGGGTATATTGGGACATAACCCTATCATAGGTCAAGCAGCAGCTGTGTAATTACTTCCACCTCTCAGGGGGGAAACCCAGGTAACTTCCCCAAGATCGCACAGGTAATTTTTTTGGACAGAAATGGTGCTGGTCCACTGTACATTAGAGCCTGCAAACACGCGAAAGAGACACTCCCACTCTCGCATACCCATAACCAACCTTATTTCCCCTTAGAGCCCAGAGATGCTACACACACACCAGCACAGAGCAGAGTTGGGGAACAGGGCCAACGCCATGCCAAGAGTAAAGAGACCTTAGGTGCAGGCAGAAGGGGTCACTGATGACGCAGATGGTCCCGCCACCAGATGGAGAGAAGCTCTGTCCAGCCTCGAGGCCCTCACTCCCTGCCCCACTTTGTGACCCGCTCCAGAATCAGTCAAATCCCTTTGCTGGGAGGTGCCCGGCCTCAGCCTCGAAAGCTCCCCTGCTTCCTCTCCTTGCCCCTTCCCCCTGCTAGAGAAGCGCCCAAAATGGATGCATTACCCTGCCAGGACTGCGGCCGCACTGGCTCTCACTCAGAGGAGGTGGAGTAGGAGGAACCACAGAAATTTTGCTGCAAAGGAAAATACAGGAATAAGAAACGGGTTGTGAACTATGCAGGTCATTAGCTTTACAAATACATAAAATGTGTCACTATTCTGGAATTCAAGTTCTCCACCTTTTTTTTTTTTTTTTTTTGAGATAGAGTCCTGTTCTTTGTCCAGGCTGGAGTACAATGTCATGATCTCAGCTCACTGCAACCTCTGCCTCCTGGGTTCAAGTGATTCTCCTTCCTCAGCCTCCCAAGTAGCTGGGATTACAGGAGCCCACCACAACGCCCGGCTAATTTTTATATTTTTAGTAGATGGGGTTTCACCATGTTGGCCAGGCTGGCCTCAAACTCCTGATCTCCAGGGATCCCAAAGTGCTGGGATTGCAGGTGTGAGCCACCACATCCAGCCTCTGCCTTCTTTTTTAACTGCCTCACTTTTTGGAAAAATAGCCAGCAGCCCTGCTTGGACCTGCTGCTCTTTGCGGAGCCTGATTTCCTGGCATCTATATGAGGGTGACGCTGCCTTAAGCCTGGGTACTCCGCTCCGCTCAGTCATATGTTCTGAAATGCCCTAGGCGCCTGGGCCTGGACCTGCCACCTGGCTGCGGGGAAACTCCTGACTCCCACCTGCACTCCCGTGTTCTCTTAGCACAAACCATACCAGCAGAAGCGCCGCAAATGTTGGGGATGTGAAAATCAACCATGAAGGAAACTGGAAGCTTGTGCTGAAAGAAATGGGAAAGACTGCTGGGAGCAGTGGCTCATTCCTGTAATCCCAGCACTTTGGAAAGCCAAGGCAGGCGGATCACCAGAGGTCAGGAGTTCAAGACCAGCCTGACCGACATGGTGAAACCCTGTCTCTACTAAAAATACAAAAATTAGCTGGGTGTGGTGGCACTTGCCTGTAATCTCAGCTACATGGGAGGCTGAGGCAGGAGAATTTGCTTGAACCTGGGAGGCGGAGGTTGCAGTGATCTGCGACCTTGCCACTGTACTCCAGCCTGGAGACTGAGCGAGACTCCATCTCAAAAATAATGGGGAAGAATAGGGGAGGAAAAAAATGAAAAAGTCTTGATACTGGAAAATTTCACCATGGGCCAAACAAAATAGCGGCTGGTGGGGGCTTTCAGAAATACTTTCATAAATTCATTGTCATCAGGTGTGTGAATGACGGCCAGCTTCATGACTGCTCGGTTTTTAGAATTTTGTGCAAAGAAG
Organism: Cebus imitator; assembly: GCF_001604975.1. Classification (NCBI taxonomy): domain Eukaryota; kingdom Metazoa; phylum Chordata; class Mammalia; order Primates; family Cebidae; genus Cebus; species Cebus imitator. Next base: position 6,100,089 of record NW_016107321.1, read on the forward strand.
TTCACATCTCTCAGGCCATCATTCAACTTTATCAGTGTTTATTCCACCAATATCACTAACGTGCCAGGTGCTGGGGAAGGTGTTAGAGATAGGCATGATTAATCAAAGCAAATGCTTGCTTTAGAATTTCACTTAAGGTGCCATTAAAGATGATATTTAGTTTCCTTATAACATTTCAGGAGAATTTAAGAAACTGAGCAGAATTGCTGGGTACGGTGGCTCACACCTGTAATCCCAGCACTTTGGGAGGCCAAGGCAGGCGGATCACAAGGTCAGGAGTTTCAGACCAGCCTGCCCAACATGGTGAAACCCTGTCTCTACTGAAAATACAAAAATTAGCTGGGCGTGGTGGCTTGTGCCTGTAATCCCAGCTACTCAGGAGGCTGGGGCAGAAGAATCCCTCGAACTGGAGAGGTGGAGGTTGCAGTGAGCCAAGATCACACCACTGCACTCCAGCCTGGGTGACAGCGAAATTCCGTCTTAAAAAAAAGAAACAGAGAAGAACGTTTAGTGAGAAAATACCATGCTTCTCATGAGAATCTGCAAAGCTTCTCATGAGAATCTGGAAACATCTCTGTTTTAATCTTTTTCAGGAACTTTATCTTTAAAACAAACAAAAAAAAGAGGTACATTCCAAAGCAGTGACATGTGAAAGTCAAAGATCTATAAGTTCTTTCAGAGCGTCCTCTGCGCTCCTGCCCTGGAGGGCCTGGGACGGTCTGTCCCATGTAACACTCACCTCAGCTTCTGATAAGATTGCAAGAGCTGTGCTCCAGCTGTCTCATGTTTGCCTGCAAGAGATAGCAATAGAGGTCATTTATTAGTAGGAATAGCATTCGGCTAGTTGAAATACAGGAAATAATAGATTAAAATTATTTTCTCTAGTATCATGTCTTGTGATTCAAAAGTAGGAGATCATTTTGAGGTGATAGAAATGTTCCAAAATTAGCTTGTGGCGATGGTTGTACAACTTAGTAAACGTACTCAACATCACTGCATTATACACTGAAAAGATACATTTTACGTTCTGGAAATTATACTCCCCTAAAGCTGTTGTTTAAGCTTTGTGGCACACACAATATGAAGCCATCATTGTTGGGAATGACTGCTTTTATTAAAAGTTGATGTGGATTAGCTTTCCTAAATCTTCCATTCGTCCTCTGGAAACATTTCATAATGGAATGAGTCTATTCCTCTAAACTGGCCTTGTGATGAAGATTAAATTAATCTTTTAAAAACTGTAATCTACTTATTTCTAGTTATGGAGGCTCATAATTTCCTAAATAAGACTGCATCTGATATAGTACTCTTTTTGTTGCAAGAAAAGAGGTTTTTATGATGTATTAAGATCCCAGAAATAAAACTCAGCGTGTTCCCAGTTCTGTGAACTCAACGTTTCCTGGCCAGGTGCATAGGAAGACGTCAGTCTTCACTCAGCAGGGGGCCAGGAAGCAGGTTTCTCCTGCTAAGGGAGGTTCCCAGGGGCCTCCATCTACCCAATACACAGACCAGACTACCAGGCCTGCCACCCTCAGAGGCGGTCCAGCTCCTGTGCCGTGCCATGCACTTGGGGGATTTTAGCCATTCCAAAGAAACATTTACATATGGAAACATAATTTCCATAAGACACACTGAAGGACAAGGACAGTGAGAAAGCCAGATGGGCTGGCCTTTGGGAGGGCAAATGGCATCTGATGTTGAGCTTTCAACACCAAGCCTCAAGCCTCAAAGGAAGGAGGCAGCCCCCAGGTCGGGGTCCTTAACCCAGGCTGGCCACGGGGAGCACAGGAGCCTTTGAAATCATAGCTAAAGTTTCCAGTCTACCTGCCTGTGTGCATTTTCTGGGGTTTATCTAGGGCACATCTGGCATTCTTGGGATACTATAAGGTGCCTGTCAGCCTTCCCTCCCCATTAAGAAACGCTTCTCTAAGACAGAATGAAAAGGTACAATGCAGCCTTGCCTGAAGCTCCAGCACTCAACTAGTAGAACCAGCTGGTAATAGACGAAAGCTGGCACCTGCAGGAGCTGCCTAGAGAAAACATCCAGGTCCAAGCAAGAGAGACAGCCTGACTGCAGCGTGCTGGCTGTGGAAGCAAGAACAACAGCCACACTGCTCATCCTGCCTATCTCAGGGAGGGCACAGACCCCAGAGACAGCAAGTGCAGAGCAGTCCGTGGGCAGGGACATACCACAGGGTGCTCCTGTCCCTGGATCCCCCTGCCACATGTGGTCTTACAGCCCTCGCTGTCACCCTGCCCCACATCTCCTGCTCTACATGACCTTACAGCTCTGTCACCCTGTCCCGGGACCCCCTGCTCTATGTGACCTTATAGCTCTGTCACCCTGTCCCGGGACCCCCTGCTCTATGTGACCTTACAGCCCTGTCACCCTGTCCTGGATCCCCTCTACTCTATGTGACCTTATAGCCCTCACTGTCACCCTGTCCCTGGGACCCCCTGCTCTATGTGACCTTACAGCCCTGTCACCCTGTCCCGAGTCCCCCTTGCCCCATGTGACCTTACAGCTCTGTCAACCTGACCTGGGTCCCCCCGTGACCCATGTGACCTTACAGCTCTGTCACCCTGTCCTGGGACCCCCTGCTCTATGTGACCTTACAGCTCTGTCACCCTGTCCCGGGACCCCCTGCTCTATGTGACCTTACAGCTCTGTCACCCTGTCCCGGGACCCCCTGCTCTATATGACCTTACAGCCCTGTCACCCTGTCCTGGATCCCCTCTACTCTATGTGACCTTATAGCCCTCACTGTCACCCTGTTCCTGGGACCCCCTGCTCTATGTGACCTTACAGCCCTCACTATCACCCTGTCCCTGGGACCCCCTGCTCTATGTGACCTTACAGCCCTCACTGTCACCCTGTCCCGAGTCCCCCTTGCCCCATGTGACCTTACAGCTCTGTCAACCTGACCTGGGTCCCCCCATGACCCATGTGACCTTACAGCTCTGTCACCCTGTCCTGGGTCCCCCCGTGACCCATGGGACCTCACAGCCTTCACTGTCAGCCTGTCCCTGGTTGTTGCAACAGCGTCCTGAGGCACAGCCACCAAAAAGGCACATTCCTCTTGGAGAATCCGATCCTATCTCACTATAGCCTGGGGCCTTCAATGACTCCCTACAGCGGGCGGCGTAAAGTCCAGGCCCATGTGGCATCCAGAGTGCCCCAGCTGCGGGGGGGGGGGCGGGAGGGGGGCCCTCCGCCTGCAGGCCTTGCCCTTTCACTCCAGCAAACCAACTGTCCCTTATTGCCCTGCTTACCCCGTGAGGCCGGCCCTGCCTGTACGATTACTGTCACCCCCACCTCGTCTCCTCGTGCTATTCGCTGCGGGCAGTTCTACCTCAGGCCCACATCTCAGACCCCGCTTAGGAAACCTCCGCTTCGGCCAGGGTCGCATTCCTCGGCGCCCCTGCTACGGCTCCTGCACCGCCCGGGCGAGCGCGTGGCTCTCTGCTGCCCCCTGCCGGCTGTGGCGACGTGGGGCACAGGCAGGGCCGGTGTCAAGGCTGGAAGGGGAACGTTGCGTTCCACTGACCTCGGGAGCGGAGGGGCCTGTCACGGCTGCTCAATTCGTCCCTGTGACAGCAGCCACAGACAGAACTAAAGGGCAGGTGTGCCCGTTCCCATGAAACTTCATGGACACTGAAATTTGAATGTGTCACAAAGATTATTCTTTAGATTTTGTGGGGTTTTTTTAACCATTTAAAAATGTAAAACCCAGCCCGGGCATGGTGGTTCACGCCTGTAATCCCAGCACTTTGGGAGGCCAAGGTGGACGGATCACTTGAGGTCAGGAGTTCGAGACCAGGCTGGCCAACACGGTGAAACCCTGTCTCTACTAAAAATACAAAAATTAGCCTAGCCAGGTGTGATGGCGCATGCTTGTAATCGTGGCTTCTCAGGAGGTTGAGGTGGAAGGATCGCTTGAACTCAAGAGGCAGAGGTTGCAGTGAGCCAAGGCTGCACCACTGCACTCCAGCCTGGGTAACAGAGTGAGACTCCGACTCAAAATAATAATAATAATAATGTAAAACCTACTCTTAGCTCACAGGACATAGGAAAGCAGGTGGGGGACCCGCAGGTGTCCGTCTGTCCCCTGCCCTCACTGCCCCAGTTGTGGCCTGTGGCTCTCAGCAGGGCAGGGGTTGCTGGAGACACAGAGCCCCAATCCCAGTGGAGCAAGGCCAGGCGGATTTCAGTGCTCAAGGAAGCTGGAGAAGCGCTGCCCTATGTGGCTTTTGCCAGCCCGCTGTCGACTGTCATTTTGCTTCCCTTTGATTCCTCAGTTGTTTCTCCCTAGAAGCTTCCTTAAAGAGCCCCAAATCTTGACTTCTTGTTAACATGTCAGCATTCACACAAGGAGCTGTGAGCTGCACACAGACAGACATCCCTCGAGAGGCAGGTTCTTTGGACCAAGGGCCCCCACCTGCCCGGCCTGGCTGGCAGGTGGCTCTAGCAGGGATCCCCATCTTTGCCAGAGACAGGAGCAGCTGCGGGCCAGAGCCCGGGTCTGTGGCTGCCAGGACTTGTCTGAGGTACACGGCTGGTTGGCAGCTTTGTCTGCCAGGCCCAGTGCGGAGCGTTTTGCTCACATTTGCTGCTCAGCGGCTGCCAGGTGTCATCCCAATTCTATAAATGAAAAGCGAGGCTCAGGGATGTGGCGTCATGGGCCCAAAGTCACAACGTCTACCAGTTGCAAAGCTGGACGTTGTACCACAGTTCGCCTAAAAAGCCTGCAGAAAGTCAGAAAGTGGACAAAGGAGGGAGGGAGGGGCTGGGAACAAGACCAGAGCGGGGATAGCCCAGGGCCGTCCAGACACGGGGTCACCGCTCTGCTTCTGGTTGAACATTTTCCTAATACAAAGCCAGGCGGAAAACCACCACATAGAAACCAACAGCCACGCCCCGGAAAGCTCAGTAACATTTCTTAATTTTTCAATATTTCATATTTGTCACTTATATCTCACTCTGTTTAAATCTTCAGGAAGCAATGCCTGTGCACTTGTGTGTGCGTCTCAGGACCCCGAGGGAGAAGAGCCAGGCAGTGAGTGAGCAGACAGGGGCAGGTTTAGCAACAGCAAGAAGCATGACTTCATTTGAGCTGTTTAACCAAATGTGTGTTAACACAAGGTCATCGGTTTTGCACAATGAATTTCATGAATTTGTTCGCATTAATTAAATGTAATACACACAGGTACTTTGACAGAGGTAAGAATAAGTGACGCCGGGTGTGGTGGTTCATACCTGCAACCCCAGCACTTTGGGAGGCTGAGATGGGAGGATTGCTTGAGCCCAGGAGTTCAAGACAAGCCTAGGTAACATGGCAAAATCCCATCTCTACAAAATAAAAGTGTTTATTTTTTATGGTTTTTTTTTTGTTTTTTTTTTTTTTTGAGACTGAGTCTCCTCGGGCACCCAGGCTGGAGTGCAGTGGCCCAATCCCAGCTCACTGAAAACTTTGCTGCCCTGGTTCAAGCGATTCTCCTACCTCAGGCTCCAGAGTAGCTGGGATTACAGGTGCACACCACCTCGCTGGCTAATTTCTGTATTTTTAGTAGAAATAGGGTTTCACTATGTTAGCCAGGCTGGTCTCAAACTCCTGACCTCAAGTGATCCACCTACCTTAGCCTCCCAAAGTGCTGGGATTACAGCCATGAGCCACCACGCCTGGCCCAAATTTTTCTAAATTAATAATAACAATAAAGGAATAAGTGAGTCACCACCTCTACCCCCAACAGGGCCCACAGTGTTGTGAGGATTCACACCAACCACAGATTGAGGCAGCGGGGAGTCAAGAGCCGCCATGTATGGCTCAAAAACCAGTCCCGCCCCTGCAGCTGGCAAGTCTGTGACAAGTCATTATACATCTATGCATCCATTTCTCAGCCTAGAAATAATAGGGATGAAGCAACGTATTCCAGCTACTGATACAAATCCCTGCGCATGGATGCCCACCTCAAACTGGGCTCTGTCATGATGTCAGCTGAGGACACGAACCCCCAACCACGCCAGCGCCCTGGACTGCAATTCCTGCAGCAGATGCAGGCCCTGTGGCTTCACCCCTTCTCCCGGTGACTCTGTCCTCGGGGAAAGAGGCCACAGGGCAGACTCCCTGGAATGTCCCACAGCGACTCATCAACCCGCCATGTCGTGCTGCTCATAGCTGAGTTTTCAGGTCCTGAACCGCATCGTCAGTGCGGTTAGGCCTCTTTCAAAGCAGGATCAGCAAATCCCTCCTCCACTGAAAGGCCGCACAGCAGCCCCATGTGCGGAAGCTCACACACACCACACGGCATGGGTCACGCTGCAGCACTAAGACGGGCAGTCAGGGGGCAGGTGGCTTTCCCCGTGGCCACCTCTGCTGGTGCCTGTGGAGTGGGAGTAATATCCGGTGTAAGAAACCATACCCTGGAGTTCCACGTGCCACCAAAGCAAAGCCCAGGTGAGGCTATCTACACGGGGCCTGGACAAATGTGCCCCTTCCTCAAGAGGCCTAGGAAATTTGTCATAATATATGCATCTTGTTAGAACACCACATTTTGCTGTATCTGACATAAACAAGCATCATGCTTAATACATGAATGTATTGTTTGAACAATACCCCCTTAGAAGTGGCTCCCTTGTGCAGTGTCCGACCTGTGCCACTGTAAGTGACAATCCTGAGGGCTGGCCCACACTGAAGTTTGAGTACTCGCCAAATGCTAGAGAAAGGTGAGCACAGCCAAGGTTTGGAGTGGGTGTTGGACAACTACACTGTGTTTTGGAACTTTTTTCCTTAGTGGGGAGAAAAGGTCCCTGGAGCAATACAGTTTTAAACCAATCTATAGCTCACATATTCAAAATGGAAAATCTCTCTAAAAGTTTGACTAGAAAAATCCCTCAGCATGTAAAGCATCATGATATCCAGTCACAAATGGTTTTGGAACGGGGGTCCAGAGACATTTTTATTATTTTACATAGAGTCTCGCTCTGTCGTCCAGGCTGCAGTGCAGTGGCATGATCTCAGCTCACTGAAGCCTCTGCCTCCTGTGTTCAAGTGATTCTCCTGCCTCGGCCTCCCGAGTAGCTGGGATTACAGGTACCAATCACCACGCCCAGCTAATTTTTGTATGTTTAGTAGAGACCGGATTTCACCATGTTGGCCAGGCTGGTCTCGAACTCCTGACCTCATGTTACCCACCCAGCTCTGCCTCCCAAAGTGTTGGGATTACAGGCGTGAGCCACCACACCCAGCCCAGAGTCATCTGAAGCATATTTTAGTCCTTAGGAAAATTTGAGCTAAGATGGCACTGGCTCCAAGCCACTGTCCCAGGACGAAAGAAGACTCAGTGCAGGGCTGTGAATCAGCAAGCAGCGCCTTCCAGGGAGCAACAATTATAATGGTAGATTTACAATCCTATGGGCATGAAGCATCCCCCATCTGGCATCCTTCTGGCACCAGACATTACTCTTCCTCTTAACGACAGGAGAGAATGGTATCTTTTCCCTTTAATGAAGCTACCCATGTCCTGTCAGGCAGACACTCTGGGCAGTAAGTCTGCCACCGATATACACTCAAGGCCGAGGGTGACTGGTTCAGGCTTGGTCAGTGCCTGGGGCTAGAGGGTGTAAACTGCTCTGCAGCATCCTTTGGATTTTCTCTAAAAAATGAATATGGGCTCGAGGGTTCTCTATATATGCTGGATGTTAATCTCTTATCAGATAAGTGATCTGAAACTATCTTCTCTCATTCTGTCACTTACCTTTCTATTTTGTTAATAATGTCCTTTGGTGCACAAAAGTTTTTCATATTGATGATGTCCAATTTCTCTATTTTTCATTTTGTTCCTTGAGCCTTTGCTGTCACAGCTAAGAAATCACACCAGATCCAATGTCGTGAATCTTTGTCCCTGACTGATTTGTGACAGGGTATGGCTCTATCACCCAGGCTGGGGTGCAGTGGCACGATCTTGGCTCACTACAGGTTCAACCTCCCATGTTCAAGTGATCCTCCCACCTCAGCCTCCCAAGTAGCTTGGACCACAGGCATGCACCACCACGCTCAACTAATTTTTTCTTTCTTTTTTTTTTTGTAGAGACAGGGTTTCACCATGTTGCCCAGGCTGGTCTTGAACTCCCAGGCTCAATCAATCCACCTACCTTCGCTTCCCAAAGTACTGGGATTATAGGTGTGAACCACCACACCCAGCCTCCCTGTTTTATTCTAAGAAAACAAGAGCTCTTACATTTAGGTCTTTGGTGTGTTTTGGGATAATTTTTGTATATGTTATTAGGTAAGGGTCAGGCTTACCTTATTTTGCTTAGCATTTGCTAAGGGAAATAAGCCAACTTCTTTCTTTTGTATGTGGATATCCTGTTTTCCCAGTGCCATTTGTTGAAAAGACTGTCCTTTCCCTACTCAATGGTCTTAGCATCCTTTTCAAAAATCATTTGACTATACGTGCATGGCTTTATTTCTAGGCTATTTGATTCCATTGGTCTGTATGTCTGTCTTTATGTTAGTACCACACTGTTTTGATTACTGTAGCTTTGTAGTAAGTTTTGAGATCAGGAAGCATGAGTCCTCCAGCTTTGTTCATTTTTTTAAAGAAACAAATCAAACAATCCAATTCAAAAACAGGCAAAGGAATTGAATAGGCATTTCTCCAAAGAAGATATACAAATGGCCAATAAGCACATGAAAAGATGTTCAACATCACTAATTATTAGGAAAATGCAAACCAAAACCACAATACTACTTCACACTCATTAGGGTGCATACTATCAAGAAAATAGAAAATATGTGTTGTAAAAATAAGTGTTAATAAAATAAGTGTTAGTGTGGATGTGAAAAAACTGGACCCCTGTGCATTGCTAGTGGAGAAGTATAATAAAATGAGGCAGCAGATGTTGAAAATTCCGTGGCATTTCCTCAATAAATTAAACATAGAATTACCATTTGATCCAGTAATTCCACTTCTGAGTATACACACAAAAGAATTTAAGGCAGGAACTCTAATAAATATTTGAACAACAACGTACCCAGCGGCATTATTCACAATGGCCAAGAGGAAGAAACAACCCAAATGTCCATCAACGGATGAAAGGATCAATGAAACATGGCATGTCCAAGAAGCAGAATATTATTCATCCCTAAAAAGGAATGAAATTCTGATGCATTCTATACAATATGAATGAACCTTGAGGACATGTTGCTAAGTGAAATAAGTCAGACACAAAAGAACAAATACATTATGATTCCACTTACATGTGGTCCCTAGAGTACTTACATTCATAAAGACAGAATGTAGGTCGGTGGGGGAAGGGGAGGATGGAGAGTTATTGTTTAATGGGCACAGAGTTTCAACACAGCAGGATGAAAAAGCTCTAGAGACAGATGCTGGTGATGTTTGCACAATGCAAGTATACTTAATGGCAATCAACTTAATGCTTAAAAATGGCTAAAATGGCAAACATTATATTGTGCATAGTTTGCCACAATTTAAAAAATGAACATGAAGTTCTTAAATTCAAAATTATTTTCTATTTAAGTATATATGTGTCTGCCCTTGAAAAAATTATTCATATGAAGAGATAGTTTAACAGTGCCAAATTACTCCCTAAAAACTAACCTAATGAGTAATTTTGTCTAAACATATGAACACATGAATCCTTCATTCAGAAATCCCTTCAGTTCAGTTACTTCACCTTGATTTCCATTCTGTTCATTGAAATAGAAAAAATGATGGTCATGAAAACATTGTTGTATGTTATCAGCTGTTCATCTAGAGTAGATGTCAGCAAACTTTTTCTGTAAATTTTTAGGTAGAAAATTTCAGGCTTTGCCAACCATAATGTCTCTGTTTCAACTACTCAACCTGTTGCAAACGCAGCCATAGATATGAGAATGGGTAAATATGGCCATGTTCCAATAAAACTTTATTTACAAAAGCAGATGATGGGCCAGATTTGACCTGCAGGCTGTTGTTTGCCAACTCCAAAAAGAGCAGAGAGCCTTCAGTAAACTGAAATATTGACGAGCCCAATTACCAGCCCACCTAATCATGGTTCTTCCTCCACTCCAAAAGCAGTGAATCAAAACCCCAACGAAGCAAGTTAGTAGTGGGGTAGTCACGACAATTTAGGACCAAGATGTAGGCTGCCTAAAGGGACCTCATCATCAAGGAGTAGTGGACAAGGCTCAAAGGACATCAGAAGAGATACAGAAGTCCTGGAAGGAACGCTGGCACTCAGAGAACACCGGGGAAACTCCAGTCACCCAGTTAGACACTTGAGATACAAAAAACGTCTAGGTTAAATTCATGTATTCAGAGTGACTTGGACCTTCTAATCAATTCAATTTTTGCGTTGCTACTATGTGCAAAGCCAAAGGCATCATGAAATCAAAAATGAATAAAATCAGTCAGGTGTGGTGGCTCATGCCTGTAATCCCAGCACTTTAGGAGGCTGAGGTGGGTGGCACTTGAGCCCAGGAGTTCAGTACCAGCCTGGGCAATATGGCAAAACCCCGTCTCTACTGAAAATACAAAAATTAGCCAGGCATGCTGGTGTATGCCTGTGGTCCCAGCTACTTGGGAGGCTGAAAGGGAGGACTGCTTGAGCCTGGGAGGTGGAGGTTGCAGTGAGCCATTATTAAGCCACTGCACTCCAGCCTGGGTGGCAAGAGTGAAACCCCCATCTCAAAAAATAAAAAATAAAAAAACAATGAATAAAATTAAGAACCTGTCTCAGGAAGAAGATTATCTAGAAACACAGGGAGAAAGCAAAACCTTTGAAGGGCAAGGTTTTATTACATTAATCATAAAATCTGATTTGACAGTCTTGGCTCCACTTAGTTTAACTGGACCCAACTAAAAATCTCTCAGGGACATGACAAGCAATCCAATCTGCTGGGAAGATGCTTCCAAGGTGCACACTCCTTTTAGTGGTGATGTGTTTGTTTTATCTTTCCTCTTAAGGAGAGCAGTAACAAAATATTCAAAAATAGGATCCACCATTCCTTTAAAATAAAACAAAAGCAGGCCAGATGCAGCCTGCACAAAAGTTGCACAAAAGCAAGCAAAACCTTGCCCTTCAAAGGTTTTGCTTTCTCCCTGTGTTTCTAGATAATCTCATGTCTACAATTTTAGCAATTTGGGAGGAAGAGGCAGGTGGATCACCTGAGCTCAGGAATTCGAGACCAGCCTGGGCAACACGGTGAAACCCTGTCTCTACAGAAAAACAAAATAAAAGTCTGGGCGTGGTGGCACACCTGTAATCCCAACACTTTGCAAGGCTGAGGCAAGTGGATCATTTGAAGTCAGGAGTTCAAAACCAGCTTGGCCAACCTGGTGAAACCCCATCTCTACTAAAAATGCAAAAATTAGCTGAATGTGTTGGCGTGCACCTGTAATCCCAATGACTTGGGAGGCTGAGGTAGGAGAATCACTTGAAGGGAGGCAAAGCTTGCAGTGAGCTGAGACTGCACCACTGTACTCCAGCCTGGGCAACAGAGCGAGACTCTGTCTCAACAAAACAAAACAAAATAAAAAATTTAGCCAGGCATAGTGGTGCACGCCTGTGGTCCCAGTTACTTGGCGGATGCGAGGGGAATTGCTTGAGCCTAGCAGCTTGAGGCTGCAGGGAGTCAAGATCCTACCACTGTACTCCCACCTAGGTGACAAAGTAAGATGCTGTCTCAAAAAAAAAAAATAATAAAGTAAAATAAAAGCATATACAAAATTTTTTATATGGGAAATAAGCATGGCTTCATAAAGATATCCTGTTAGGAGTATAAGCACACATAAACTAGGGTCTCCATTTGTAATTCAAAGAAAGCTTTACAGAATCATCCTTGTGGAAGCCGTTTGATGAATTGCAGGGGTGAGAGGTGTTTACTGAGCACACCAGCAGAGAAGAAAGGCAGGCAGGGCATTGTGATAGAGTCAGCTACGTATTGACCGGCATCTGCTTCTTTTAACTCATGAGCCTGAGTGTTTCAAGCCCACGCAGCCAATCTGATGCTGTTCTCATAACCCTGTGATGGCATGGATCGTATCTAAACTGCCCATGCAGAAGAATTCAACTCAGAAAAGTCACTTGAAGAACTCAATCACATTTACTGCTAGAGGGAGGAATAAAGGTTATTTTCCTTCATAATTATAGGATACAATAATTATCCTGGTTAGTTACATGATGGATCATTGAGAGAATTATCAGAGGCTATGTTAAAGCTTACTTAGCCTTTCTAAATTATTTTAGTTCCCCAATTATTAGAAATAGAGTGAAAGTCTGAGTAGATTGCTTATATATTATGTTTAAACATTTTTAACTTGAGTATTAATATTAATATTGTCATCTTTCTGCTTTTAAGCTTGTATATCAAGTAACAAAATGTCATGGTTGTTAAAAAAAATAATAAAGTAAAAGATGTGCATTTACAGAGAGGAGCCAGAAGAGGGCACCATCTCTATATGTTCAGCAGATACCGAAAGAGGAAAGATGAATTTTCAGCTTGTTTTCTAGTTTTTAGTGATCTAAACAAGTTTCATCATAATTCTTTACTAACTTTGCTACTTTACCTAACATACATTTTAAAAAATTACTTGGGGACCTGTTAAACAGTCGCTTTCTTTTTCTTTTTTGAAATGGAGTCTTGCTCTGTCGCCCAGGCTGGATTGTAACGGCACAATCTTGGCTCACTGCAACATCCACCTTCTGGGTTCAGGCGATTCTCCTGCCTCAACCCCCTGAGCAGCTGGGATTACAGGCATGGACCACCATGCCCAGCTAATTTTTGTATTTTTAGTAGAGACACGGTCTCACCATGCTGGCCAGGGTGGTCTCAGACTCCTGCCCTCAAGCAACCTCCCACCTCAGCCTCCCAAAGTGCTGGGATTACAGGCATGAGCCACGGCCCCCAGGCAAACATTCACTCTCGAACCCTACCTGGCCCCACCAAATGAGAATCTCTGTGTGTGAGGCCAGGAACGTTGAATTTGAATCAGCTTGCAGCTGATCCTGGAGCATGGGTCCAGAAGCCACATTAAAAACCCTCTGCGCAGACTGCCAAATGCCTGTGGATGGAGGAACAGAAGGTGACGATGCCAGGTTGTCCTTGGGAGCTTCCTAAAGGCAAGAGATCCTACGAAGGTCTGGGTGCGTTGATAATTTGGATGCTCTACAGATGACCCAACACTGTGGCATCAAAGAGATTTTTAAGACCACGAAACTAAATATCAAGTCATGAAATCTCAGGAGAAAAAGCCAGCCTATAATCAGAAAAATTTTTAAATAAACCAAAATATTTAAAATATTTTATACCATCTCCCTACAAAATGAAGAATTGAGGCTCATTTTTTTTCTTTTTAAATGGTTTTAATGGTTGAAAAAATAGGACAACAGACATTGCCACAATTAATCTATTATTCTTTACTAGATGATTGCTTATACCTTGTCTACTTCCAAGGAAATCTGGAGGGCATTTTATCTTAAATTGCACATATCCAGTAAGATCATCAAAAGAGAAATAAGTAGAGTTGGGTGTGGTGGCTCATGCCTGTAATCCCAGCACTTTAGGAAGCCAAGGCAGGCAGATCACTTGAGGTCAAGAGATTGAGACCATCCGGCCAACATGGTGAAACACCGTCTCTAGTAAAATACAAAAAATCAGCCAGGCATGGTGGTGCCCGCCTGTAGTCCCAGCTACTCAGGGAGGCTGAGGCAGGGGAATCGCATGAACCCAGGACGTGGAGGTTGCAGTGAGCTGAGATCCGCCACTGCACTCCAGTCTGGTGACAGAGCAAGACTCCATCAAAAAAAAAAAAAAAAAAGAAAGAAAGAAGTAAAAGCTATTAAGAAAAAAACTGGGTGCAGAGGGTGTAATGATTCCTGGAATTACTGCAACTGAATGTTACATTTAGCTTTAGATTTCCTGGTGCCAAAAAGGAAAAGAAGTCTACATTTGTAAGGTGCCTAGGCACTGATAATGGACACTACACTTTCTAACAGCCAAATAACCACATCCTTGCTCAATTTATTCGTTCACTTGTTCCTTCACTCATAGCTCCTGCTTTCAAAGATTCAAAATCTGGCTAGGGCCAAATCACCAAGAGCTGCAGGTGAAGGGGACAGTGCTGTGTGTCCTCTATGAGACAGCACTCCCAGGAGTGCAGGGCACAAGGAGAGTAGGGCCCCACACAGTGCCAATCAACGGCCCTGGGTTACAACGCAATGGTAAAGGAACTGGTTATGTAACAAAGGCACTGAGAACATTACGGATTAGAAGAAAAAAAATTGTATTGGGCCTCCTGATTATTGGAAAGAGTTAACACAGTGGCTCATGCGTATAATTCCAGCACTTTGGGAGGCCAAGGCGGGCGAATCACTTGAGGCCAGGAGTTTGAGACCAGCCTGGCCAACATAATGAAACCCTATCTCTGCTAAAAATACAAAAATCAGCCAGTCATTACAGGATTACACATGCCTGTAATCCCAGCTACTCAGGAGGCTGAGACAGGAGAATCACTTGAAACCAGGTGGTGGTGGTCGCAGTGAGCCAAGATTGTGCCACAGCCTGGGTAACAGAGCAAGACTCTTTCTCGAGGAAGAAAAAGTTACATAAAAATTAGAAGAAAATTAAGGTGGATATTTAACCCATCACAGGATAAGAAAGAAGCATAAAAGCAAAAAAAGAAATTTTACAGGAAAAGGAGATTTGCCTATGAGCAAACAAAACAACTTCTGTGTGTCAAAACATAAAGTTATAAACAAGACTACGTACTAGGAAGATATATATGCAAACAATATGATTGAAAAGGGCTAATCACCTTCATATACCAAGAACATCTACAGAAGGTTGAAAAGTGGAAGAGATTCAATCTCTTTTGTTATTAGATGAATTCAGATCAAAACGATGAGAGAACCATTTGGGATGGCCAATGTGGTTTTCCCAAATTGACAAAGTTGTCTGTTCATTTGCTTGTTGGTTTATTTTTAAGGATAGTTCCACTCCCTTTCTGGAGGCAACATTCCTGACATTCATCTTGTTCTCTTTCTAGAAATATTCAGAGATGTGCTAAGAGATATCTACAAGGATGTTCTTTACATTATTATCATTTTAATAACACTATAAACTTTCCAAAATGCAATAGAAAACTGGAAATCCTCTAACTATCCAACTATAGTCATTTGGTTAAACAAATGACGTCACATTCCTATGATGGAGAGGCAGTCATCAGAAATCATATAGCCAATGATATCTATAGATACTGAAAATGTTCCTTATAAATTATTACATGAAGAAACATTAGGATAAAACTATACAATTTGATTTCAATTATGTAAATAGCTTGACTCATGTGAATTTGCTTCTACTCAACAATTTTCTGCCTAAAAATGCCAATTTCTTATGGTTCAACCTAAATACTTTAAAAATGTGTATGTGACTGGGTGTGGTGGCTCATGCCTGTAATTCCAGCATTTTGGGAGGCTGAGGCAAGCAGATCACAAGGTAAGGAGATCGAGACCACTCTGGCTAACATGGTTGAAACCCCATCTCTACTAAAAATACAAAAAATTAGCTGGGCATTGTGGCACACACCTGTAGTCCCAGCTACCTGGGAAGCTGAGGCAGAAGAATTGCTTGAACCTGGGAGACAGAGGTTGCAGTGAGCCGAGATTGCACCACTGCACTCCAGCCTGGGCAACAGAGTGACACTCTGTCTCAAAAAAAAAAAAAAAAAAAAAGTGTATCTACACACACATATGTATTCACACATATACCTATGTACCCACAAGCATAGATACATACACTCACCAAAGAACAGAAATTGTATACTGTATACTAAAATGTCAACAATTGTTCTCTGGGTGAAGCTTCTGTATTTTTAACATTGCTGTTTATGATTTTCTTCATTTTCCAGTTTTTAATTTTTAAATTAAATTTATTTTATTTTTAGAGACAGGGTCTCACTACGTTGCCCAGGCTGGTCTCAAACTCCTGGGCTCAAGCGATCCTCCCATCTCAGCCTCCCAAAGTGCTGGGATTACAGGCGTGAGCCACTGTGCCTGGCATCTAGTTTTTTCACATGATTGTAATTTGAAATTATGCCTCAAATGTCATAACTTAATGGGGGCCAGAGTGTGGGAAGAAGGAAACTTACATACTCTGTCAACCTGCTGTAAATAAGCACACACTCCCAGAGGATAATTTGGCAAAACATCAAAAGGCTTTCAAGTGTTCATACACTTGACCAACCATTCTTCTTCTAAGAATCTACCCCCCCAAAAATAAACAGACATGCCAAGATACTATACAAGATGCTCATCACAGAGTTATCCATAACATGAAAAATCAAATACAGTGATATACTCACTGACACTTGGGAGCAGGTTAAATAAACTGTAGTGCATATATTTAGTGTATTTTATAGAGGCATCAATACATTTTGGAAGAAGTCTTAGTGATATAGGAAAATGTTTATGCCAAGTTCAATTGTAAAAGCAAGATAAAACCATATATAGTCTGATCACAATACATTTGAAATTGGATAAGTCTATCTGTGCACACACATACACACAGGCTCGCCTAGAGAGAAGGCTGGGAGGATGCAGGTGTGTGCATGCACATGTGCGTACACGGGTATGTAATTTGCGGTAATTTAGGACTGTGGTCATATTTCCATTGCATCTAAATACTATGCTGTGTTTCCAAAATGTCTGCAATGTTTGCATTACTTCTGTAATCAGAAAGTAAGTAACTTCCTTTAAAAGAGAAAAGGAAGCTCCCTCTCTTCACAGAATAGAGGAGGGACCAAGGGGGAAGCAGATGGGGTCAGTGGCAGCCAGTCAGGAGCTGCTACGTTGGAAGTGAGAACGAAGGGAGAGGAAGATTCCAGAGACTTGGGAAGCAGAAACGTCAGGATTTGCTGACTGACTGAATGTAGGGGCAGAATGAGGAATAAATGAGTCAAGCCTGATTCTCCAGTCTGTGGATTTGGGGACAGAGTGAGAGGTATTGCCATTCTCCCAGGATAAGGAACACAGGATTTGGCAGCCGTCCCCAAGATGGTCCCAGTACTTCATGCCTCCTGAGAACCAAACCCTTTTGTAGTCTCCTCTGACTAGGGCTGACCTGTGGGACCAATAGGACATAGCAGAAATGACAGGGTGTGGCTTCTGAAGCTAGGCCATAAAAGATACCATGGGGCTCTGCTTTTCTTTCTCTTGGATCACTTGCCCTGCAGGAAGCTGGCCGCCATGTCAGGAGGACCCTCAAGCAGTCCTGTGGAGACATCCTGGCAGAAGCCAAATCCTCCTCCCAACAGCAGCAGTCACGGCCAGATATGAGGGCAGGCCGGGACAGCACAGATGTCCCAGCCCAGGTATGAGGGCAGGCCGGGACAGCACAGATGCCCCAGCCCAGGTATGGGGGCAGGCC
>NW_016107321.1:6117785-6122604 GCF_001604975.1 Cebus imitator
ATGGGGGCAGGCCGGGACAGCACAGATGCCCCAGCCCAGGTATGGGGGCAGGCCGGGACAGCACAGATGTCCCAGCCCAGGTATGAGGGCAGGTCGGGACAGCACAGATGCCCCAGCCCAGGTATGAGGGCAGGCCGGGACAGCACAGACTCCCCCAGCCTAGGTAAGCCTTCCACTGAAGACAGAAACTAGGTAAAAGAATGTTACTTGCTTTGTTATCACTAGGTTTGAGGGGAATTTGCTATACAGCAATAGATAACCAGTGCAGGGAAAGAGGCAGAGGCTGGAGCTGTCTGTACCCTTTTGTGGTTTAAACCACCATCTAATTTTTCTAACTTCTGCTCAGGATATAGAGGGCTGGAAAGAGTACTGCCCCCACCATAACAACGAAAACGCTAGAGAACATGCAAAACCACACATTTTCCGGAACACATCCGAGAAATGAGGTTGCAGCCGTCTCCCTATTAGAGTCCACTGGGGGCTGCCAGAGGTGACCAGAGCCAGGAGGAGGGAGAAGGGGCTCACGACTTCCTTCCCACCTGTGTCCGGCCAGCGTCAACTCAGCAGGGTCGGACGGGGTTGGCCTCCTGCAGCTGCCAGCTCTGTTCTCACGGTTCCCTTTTTGCCTCCAATTCCTGGCTAACCAATCCCTAAAGTAAATTCTTGTTCAAAGAACCAGACAGTTTCTATTTTCCCAAGTGGATCTCAACTGCTAAAGCACACAAATTCAGTTCAACTCCTCAATGACTGCACCTGGTTCTCTTTTAGGGGCACAAATAGGAGCGTGGTGGAATTCCTGTGTGTCCACCTGAGCCTCTGTCATCTGACCTTTGGTTACCTTTCTTGATTCACCTGCTGCAAACTCCACCCCGCATGGTCTAACTCACAGCACTAGTGTGCTCCCAACGAGTTCCGTGCCTCTTACCCCAACTCTACTGAAATAGAACAATAGGAAAATCAGGTACCTTGGCATTTGAGGAAGGACTGTAGAAAAGGAGGGAATTTGGGGTTTTTTTGGTGTTTATTTGATACACTGATAGAAATGGCATCAGCAAAAAAGAATGATTTATGCATAGGTTAATTTTCCTAACTCTGGTTTGTCCTTATTGATGTTTTTATTCTTAAAGTTACAAGGCAAGAAAGAAAACGCTAAAACGCCAGTCTCATCCCTTTCCCTTTTTTTGAGACAAAGTCTTATTTTGTCCCCCAGGCTGGAGTACAGTGGCACAATCTTGGCTCACTGCAACCTCTGCCTCCTGGGTTCAAGTGATTCTCCTGCCTCAGCCTCCTGTGTAGCTGGGATTAAAGGTGCCCACCACCATCCCTGGCTAATTTGTGTATTTTTAGTAGAGATGGGGTTTCACCACGTTGGTCAGGCTAGTCTCAAACACTTGATCTCATGATCCACCCACCTCGGCCTCCCAAAGTACTGGGATTACGGGTGTGAGCCTATAAAAAGGGAAGCGACTGATCTATTTCCCTTTTTAATCTTAAGTCACCGTGATAACATGCTTCTCCCACTCACTCAGGTGAGATGAAGTGCTGAAAAGATGACAAGATGGTAATGTGTTTGCACACACACACACACACACACACACACACACACACATTCATGCACACATGCATGGACACACATGAAGACTTAATTTACCTGAAATAATGATGCTACAACTTCCAAGGATGTAGAAAACATTTTCATGTCCACACTGAATTGGCATTAAGAAATGACAGACTTTACCTCCTACGGCATTGCTGTTTATCAGCTAGGAATTGTTACGGAAAACGGTAGAAGCAACCTTTTGAAGAAGGCTCCAGCCCTCCAACAACAACAAAAAAGCATTTTAAAGAAACATAAAAGTGGCCAGGTGAAGTGGCTCACACCTTTAATCCCAGCACTTTGGAAAGCCAAGGCGGGCAGATCACTTAAGGTCAGGAGTTTGAGACCAGCCAACAAGGTGAAACCCCATCTCTACCAAAAATACAAAAATTGGCCTGATGTGGTGGCATGAGGCTGAGGCAGGAGAATCGCTTGAACTCAGGAGGTAGAGGTTGCAGTGAGCCAAGATCATGCCACTGCACTCCAGCCTGGATGACAGAGCGAGACTCCATCTCGAAAGAGAGAGAGAGAGAGAGAGAGAGAAATATAAAAGCAATAAAAACAGAAGCGTCCTGCACTTGCAGCTGCTTCGCCAAGGTCACGCATCCCACATGGGATGATGGCACCCCTAAAGGCACAAAGATTGGCAGCAAATCTTCACTATTTCAACAGTTCGTGGCTCTCCAAAAGGCCTCAGTACATACACAGACATATGATATCTGTGATATCAAAATGTTACGGTAGCGATTTTGAAAAAGTGTCTAAAAAGGCTGTGTGGGGTAGAGGAGAGGGTGATGGCAGGAAGGTGTTGAGAAACACTGGCTTAGAGAAGACGGACACGCCTGTTTCATTCCACTGCCTGGCACACACCTTAGTATTAGGTTTTCCTCCAGCTTTCCAATAAACTTGGCAGAAGCAGCATTTTTTTCTTAAGAAGAGCCAGGAATATAAGCCATGGGAGAATTTAGCACCAAACAAATCTATACCTGGGCGAAGCTACCCTTTATAAAAGCTGAATATCAATTCAAATAAATGGCTGCCTTTACTGCCAACATTTTTGGGTGAGGTCATATGGCTTATTTCTCTACCTGCATATTGCCGCTTTTTCTAGAAAAGAGCCACCGCTGCCCTCTAAGTCAGGCTGTGAGTCCAGGTCCCCATCATCACGTCACAGAGGAGGGGTGCTGCCCGCACTCCCAATACGGTTGGATGTGTTTCCCATGGCACCGGCCCGCACTGTGTGTGCCTCTGTCCCGATGCCTTGTCCTGGCACCTCTGTGATCAAAGCACAAGTCATCCTCTCCACAGTTCCAGGTCCTAGCTACCAATTACACTGGCATGCCATCCCTTGCAAATACTTTTGAAAAAGAAAATAAACTTTTAATCTAAGAATTACAAGCTCCCTTTAAATGATCAAGTCTAGAGAGACACTGAAATGAGACTGCAATCACCTCCCCCAACTGGGACTAACTAATCATTTCAAAGCCACCTGCTGTATGGACTCTAGATTCAGTGTCACCACCAATGGCCATAAATTATCCTAACAATGCCATACACTGGACACTGTAACTCACACCCTATAGCTCAGCAACAGGTAGCCAATCACGAATCAATGGTATTTCTTTGTTGTTGTTGTTTGTTTTGAGATGGAGTCTCCCATTATTGCCCAGGCTGGAGTACAATAGCATGATCTTGGCTCACTGCAATCTCCACCTCCCAGGTTCAAGTGATTCTCCTGCTTCAGCATCCCAAGTAGCTGGGACTACAGGCACCCGCCACCACGCCCAGCTAATGTTTGTATTTTTAGTAGAGACAAGGGTTTCACCATGTTGGCCAGACTGGTCTTAAACTCCTGGCCTCATGATCCAACAGCCTTGGCCTCCCAAAATGTTGGGATTACAGGCGTGAGCCACTGCACCCAGCCCGAATCAATGGTATTTCTGTAAACCAATGAGAATTCCTGAAAACCAGGTTCTGTAATTGCCTCTCTCCTGATTCATCCTTATTTAAAAAAAAAAAAAAAAAGAAGAACAAGGGAGAGAGATCCAAGACCGCCAACTAGCAGCAGCTCAGGATTGTAGCTCCCAGTGAAGGTGCAGGGAGTGAGTGAGTGGACGCCAGACTTCCAGACGAATTTTTGTTGCCTACGGACCAGGAGATTCCCAGCGGAGGGGCCCCATGGGTCGCCAGCGCAACTCTTTTGGCTGGCACGGCTGTTTTGCCAGTGTCCCAGCGTGGCGGTTCTCAGTGCGGAGTATGCGGGACTGGGTGCCCTTTTGGTTCGTGTTTGGAGCTCCGGGAAGGCAGAGTCGCCCATTCAGCTGATTGAAAGGGGGACGGAAGCCAGGAGCCAGACCGGGAGATTCCCGGGCAGAAAAGCGCCACGAATTTCAGCACCGCTGTTTCAGCCGGCGCGGTTGCTGCATGGGAAATTGCATAGATCCCAGCGCCTTTTTAGCAGGTGTCTAGGGCACCTGGGAGAGAATTGACCATTCAATTAGGAAAAGACAAAAAGGGGGTTTCAAGGCGGGGAGCCAGGTGATCAGGCTCGGCTAGTCCCACCCCCACACATACAAAAAAAAAACAGTAATTGGAAATGCTGACGGTTGAGAGTTTCACAGCAAGCACAGCTGAACCCAGGAAGGTCCAGCTCTGTGGGGGAGGGGCATCTGCCCAAGGAAAACAAAGAAACAGAAATAACATCATCACCAACAAGCTGGATGTCCACTCAGAGACCTAATCTGAAAGTCAGCAAAGACAACAGGTGGATAAATCCACAAAGATAGGAAGAAACCAGCACAAAAAGGCTGAAAACATCCGAAACCAGAATGCCTCTCCTCCGTCAGGGTATCACAGCTCCTCGTCAGCAAGGGAACAAGGCCTAATGGAGAATGAGTGTGATGAATTGTCAGAATCAGGCTTCATAAGGTGGATAATAAGAAACTTTAGTGAGCTAAAAGAACACATTCTAACCCAATGTAAAGAAACCCAGAACCTTGAAAAAAGGTTTGATGAAATGCTAACGAGAATAGACAATTTAGAGAGGAATACAAGCGAATTAATGGAGCTGAAAAACACAATATGAGAACTTCTTGAAGTATGCACAAGTTTTAACAGTCGAATTGATCAAGCAGAAGAAAGGATATCAGAGGTCGAGGACCAACTCAATGAAATAAAACGAGAAGACAAGATTAGAGAAAAAAGGGTAAAAAGGAATGAGCA
>NW_016107321.1:6123455-6169218 GCF_001604975.1 Cebus imitator
AAAAAAAAAAAAAAAAGAAAAGAAAAAGAAAAAAAACTCAAGCCTCTCCTTTGTTTCCCAGAACACTTGGAAGTGTTTCCTGGGCTGCAGATCTCAGCCTCGGCCCACCTAGATTCGTTCTGCAGGGTCAGCATCTCGTTATGAGACATTCATAGTACACACACGAAATGCACGTTTCCACTCACAGAATCACAATGTGCGCCCACTCCGCAACCATCAACATCTGCTCAGTTCAAACACTGCTCGCTCACTGTGGTCTTCAGTTATTCAATAATTTTGCTCAAGTATCATAAACAAGGTATTGTGCTTTGGTGCTAAGGGGGCTGACAAGATTTTAAAATCACAGTCACTGCTTGTAGAGAGCAACAGAAGTGCACAAATAATGCTACAATACAAGGCACTTTGCAACAATTACAGAAGAGGATTACAAACCCGGCGCTGATGGTGTTTCAGAGGAGGGAACATGACACCTAGAAGCAGGAAGCCAGGGAAACCTGGTGGTACAGGAGCCTTAAAGGATGGGGCCAACCTCCGAGGGGGAAACGTGGCAGAGGGAAGAGTCGCCGGCAGAGGAAATGAGTGGTGAGAGTTAAGCGCAGAGCACCAGCAAACGGAACAGCAAGACGGGGGGTCCACGGACTAAACCCACCATGTTGCTTATATTCAAAAGTCTTAACATCACATATTTTAAAACTAGGAATATATCATTTTACTTAAGTAAAAAAGAGAAGAGCATTTACCTCCAGTTGGAAATTTCTTGGCTCGTTCCTCATAGAACCAGTCTCCAGTTTTTATTTTGACATTTCTGAAAAATGAGCAGAGAGGAAGCTTCAGAGAGAGAAGATATGAATAGTGCTAGATTTACCCCTTTTTCTTCTTTTTTTGAGACAGAGTCTTGTTCTGTCACCAGGCTGGAGTGCAGTGGTGCAGTCTCGGCTCACTGCAAACTCAGCCTCCCAGGTTCAAGTGATTCTCCTGCCTCAGCCTCCCAAGTAGCTGGGACTACAGGCACGTGCCACCACACCTGGCTAATTTAGTATTTTTTAGTAGAGATGGGGTTTCTCCATGTTGGTCAGGCTGGTCTCTAACTCCCAACCTCAGGTGATCTGCCCACCTTGGCCTCCCAAAGTGTTGGGATTACAGGCGTGAGCCACTGCATGCCTGGCCCACTTGTTTTTTGTTTTTTTGTTTGTTTGGTCGCCCAAGCTGGAGTGCGGTGGCGCAATCTCGGGTCACCGCAACCTCCGCCTCCCAGGTTCAAGCGATTCTCCTGCCTCAGCCTCCAGAGTAGCTGGGACTACAGGTGTGTGCCACCACACCTGGCTAACTTTTGTATTTTCAGTAGAGATGGGTTTTTGCCATGTTGGCTAGGCTGGTCTCAGACTCCTGATCTCAGGTGGTACAGCTGAGTGGACTACTTGTGACTTAGGGGGAAAGTTGCCCTGCTCGGCTCGCTGGTCCGACAGCAGCTCCCTACGGCAGGACTTTAGCTCCTATCATCTCAGTCACATGCATGACAGCACAGAGCCCACTTGAGATGCTGACTGCTCGAAACTGACGTCGTAACGTGGGTTTTACTCTTGGTTTTCTGGGGAAACCATACTCAACCTCAATCTCAGAAAGGCAGAATTGTTAATGTCCTTTTAGGACATAAAAAGGCAAACATGCAAATAGTATAAGATGTTCACATCCTTGAAATAACGTGCCACAAAACTTGCCAATTCCTTCGTTATGATAATTTAAGAAAAAAAAAAAACTTCAACTCATGACTAATTCTCTTCTATAAGTCACAGGATTGACTCAAGTAAATTCTCCATTAGGTTCTTTTAGGCTACATATGAACTCAAGTAGACTTTTTAAAAGATTAATGCTTGCTAATGTAAGTAAAATCACAAATATATGCCAATCTAGACATTTTTCAAAATATCCTGTCTTCCTCTATGAAGTGCCAGTAATTGTCAGAAGATATCAACCAACTTTCTTTCCTTCATCTGGTTAGACACTACTATTTTCTGATTGGTACATAAATGATTACTACCAATACTTAGTGACTAGAACAAGGAAAACAGAGAGCATGTAAGAATTTCGTAACAAGAATTTTTTTTGGAGACAGGGTCTGGCTCTGTTGTCGAGGCTGGAGTGCAGTGGTGTGATATTGGCTCATTGCAATCTCTGCCTCCTGGGCTCAAAGAATCCTCCCACCTCAGCCTCCTGAGTAGCTGAGACGAAAGGGGTGTGCCATCACACCTGGCTGGTGGGTATATGGGGGTGGGTGGGTGTGTGTGTGTGTGTGTGTGTGTGTGTGTGTGTGTTTTGTAGAAACAGGGTTTTGCTATGTTGCCCAGGCTGGTCTCGAACTTCTGAGCTCAAGCTCCACCTGTCTTGACCTCCCAAAGTGCTGGGATTACAGGCACGAGCCACTGCATCTGGCCTATAATAGAATTTTGATAGTCAGTGACTACTACCTAGCCAAAAACATACAAAATGTTCAACTACGATATTTCTCTAGAGACACAGGGAAAAGTTTGCATCCTTAAAGTTAGAAACTCAATTATCTAACCTGCTAAATCAACACCAAAAAACTTAAGGCAATCTCGGCCTCTCTGAAGACGTTTTCCCCTGGAGCACACAAGGGAAGCAGAACATGAAAAATCAGGGTGAGTCTGGAGGGAGTAACGGGTGGTGAATCCCCACGTCTTTGAATGGCTGCGCCTCTCCATCTTCAATTTCTGAAGATGCCTCTTCTATCCTGGCAAACAGGACAAGGTCTAATCCTTACAGGAGGGGACAGGAAAGCAAATCCAAAGGGCAGGAATTACAAGCCCCCACCCCCACCCCAACTGATAAACACACCTTACTTGCAGAATTGCTTTTCAGGCGAGTGACCCATTTCAGCTCATCTACCCTCTCACATGCTCCAGCCCGGTACCCTTGGGCCCCGAATATCCATATCTGAGACACTAGAGTCAACTGAGCTAATGAGACAGGGAACAGCATTGATAAGTAAACACAGACACATAATCACAGAAAATGAAAAACAGCCACGGACAAGGAAGAGCGAAAGGTGAAAGCCCCTAAGCGAATCAACATTGCAAATCATGGAAAGGACTCCTCCAGCCCTGGTTTCGGGACCTACAGAAGCAGATCAATGAAAATCCTAGTCACCCAGTGCGAACCATCTAATGTAACCACCTAATCTCATGTCATCCCACCTGACTACTGGCGCAGTTTAAACAGGAGCTAATTTGGCCTACAGAGATTTGGGCACAAACTCTAGGATCTCTTGGGCCTATCTGTGATTAAAGAATAGAAGGATAAAAATACTGTGGTATTTTTATAAAAGTAAAATATAAATTATAAATTATAAAAATACCACAGTATTTTTATCCCTAAACCATATGACAACCAACACTTTTTGCATTTGAGGCTGTTTCTTTTGAATGCTAGGTTTGGCCCAGGTCTCCATTACCCTTTCTTGCAAAATCAGCTGTTTCATAATCAATCATTCCACAATATCTTTTGTAAGGACTCCCTTTCTACACCAATTTTTTTTGTTTTTTGCTTTTTGCTTTAGACAGGGTCTCATTCTATCACCCAGGCTGGAGTGCAGTGGTGCAATCTTGGCTCACTGCAGCCTCAATGTCCCAGGTTCTAGTGATTCCCCCACCTCAGCCTCCCAAGTAGCTGATACTACTGACATGAGCCACCATGCCTGGCTAAGTTTTGTATTTTTTGTAGAGACAGGGTTTCACTATGTTGGCCAGGCTGGTCTTGAACTCCTGGCCTCAAGTGATCTGCCTGCCTTGGCCTCCCTAAGTGCTAGGATTACCAGCGTAAGCTACCACGCCCGGCCTAGTCCCAAGTTTACGAAGGAGGACCACTAATCGCCCTTAGAGTCTATGATAGAGGTGAGTAGATCCTGCCATCTCTGTCCATGTTAGGGCCGACACAGGGTAGTGTGATTCAAAGTAACCAAAGAAAGTATCTAGCACTTTTCCCCAGATGATTAAATCAGAATGAGGTTATGAAAGCTTTCTGGAACATTTTATGAGCTCAGCAATATGTTTGTGCCTTTAAACTTTTCAGAATCATGACTTCTTTCAAACGTTTTTCAATCAGCCCATAAATATATCTCAAAAGGCGAAAGCCTGGGGTGGTGGGGACAGCAAAAGCTATAGGATCAGGAGACTGGACCCTCGACTGACCTTCACATTAACTGCCTGAGGAGCACTAAAATTACAAGCGCCAAGGGCTGGATGCCTAGATGACTCTTAATAAACTTCTAGGGGTTTCTGCATCCATTTTCACAGCCTGAATTCTGCGAATGCTGTCATTTCATTATCAAAAGAGAAATAACTGTTGAAAAACACTTTACAAATTCTAGCACACAAATGTTCAATAATAAGATGAATGGAGGACCCTACCAGAAAATATTTTGATCTCATTACTAACACCAAGCAGTGAGCCAAACACACATGTTGTGATGCACTTTGCATCTAAATTGCTTGCATCTGCAGGTGGCTAAGCTATGGCATCTGTGCTCTATGTTCCAAGAAAAGTCAGCATGATGTCCCTAGAGTTGCTTATTTTCGCCATTCAGCTGACAAGGGATAGAAAGTCGGTCTGCATAGCCAGGATTCTTCAAATGCCTCAAGAAGCACATCTCCCAGCAGAGCTGCTCTCCAACCAGTACCCCAGTGGCAAGGAAGTCTCCAGAGAGCCCTTCAGACACATGAGCTACAAAAACTTCAAATCAAGAAGTTGCGTCAGTGTCATTTCAGGGACATGTCATTTCAGCACTTTGGGAGGCCAAGGCAAGAGAATCGCTTGAACCTTTAGTCCCAGACCAGCCTGGGCAACATGGTAAAACCCTGTCTGTACCAAAAATACAAACATTAGCCAGGCATGGTGGTGCACACCAGTAGTCGCAGCTCCTCAGGAAGCTGAGGTTGGGAGGATTGCTTGAGCCCAGGAGGTGGAGGTTACAGTGAGCCAAGATTGCACCACTGCACCCCAGTCTGGGCGATGGTGTGAGACCCTATCTCAAATAAAATATTTTTTTAAAAAAACAGCAGCAGCTGAAACAGAAGCCACATATTGTAGAACTGAGATCAACTTAATTTTTTCCATGATAGTTTGTCCAACTGCTTGGTAATTTCCAGCTAAATTAGTCCTATGCACGCATATAGTTGGATTTTTATTTCAAATAGTTTTTTTTTTTTTTTTTGAGACGGAGTTTCACTCTTGTCATCCAGGCTGGAGTGCAATGGCATGATCTTGGCTCACTGCAACCTCTGCCTTCCAGGGGAAAGCGATTCCCCCGCCTCAGCCTCCTGAGTAGCTGGGACTCCAGGCGTGTGCTGCCACAACCGGCTAATTTTTGGGTTTACGAGTAGAGATGGGGTTGTGCCATGTTAGCCAGGCTGGTCTCGAACTCCTGACCTCAGGTAATCCACCCACCTCGGCCTCTCAAAGTGTTGGGATTACAAGCATGAGCCACCGTGACCAGCCCTACTTCAAATAGTCTTGTATCTAAAATGGCTCATAGTTACAAAGCAAAATACTCATTTTTTTCCCACCAGCTTGATCTAATTTCAACATCTTTACAGGAAAAAAGACTGATCATTGTGATTAAATCCTAGGTAACTATCAAAGGAGTCAGAGAATCAAGATAAAGATAAAGACAGGGTGTTTATCAAGCCACTACCAGCACTTCTTACAAAACATGAATAACTCTCCCTTGCTCAACCTCAGAGAGAAAGCAGGTGCCGCCCCTCCATCACATCCACTGCTATATTCACAGCTGCAGGCTCTGGTAGGCACACAGCAGCCCCAGCGAATGAATGAATATCCTCCTCTCTGCGGGGGGACATCCTTAGAACTGAAAGGATAAGGTGGGATCCAAAATAGGTATAGCCCTGTAGCAGCGTGCACTGGAATTGAGTGGGTGTCATGCCCTCTCACCGTGTCAGGCTGGGCCCCGCACTGAGGAACCAATCAGAAACTGTAAATGAGGGAAGGGGGCTGCGAGGGGAAAGCACAGGGAAGGGTGGGCACTTAACCACAGGACACACTGCCTGTTTTAAAGCACTAAAATGAGCAATATTAAATACTGTGTAGGTAAGAAAAAAGAAAACAAGGTCTGTGCCCCATCTGCTGTCAGCTGATGTCAAGTTTGAGACTCCTGGTCTGTTACATCAGATAACCAGTCAATGAAAGTAAGAACAATTTTACTGCAGCTGACAGAGCTATACTTGTTTAAGCCTTTGACAATAAAAATGGTTAGATGCTGTACACCGACCTATCCTCTCCCTGTAGACCTAAGAAGGGGGATCCACCGTGACCAGAGGGGTGAGCAGAAGGCGGAAAGCAGGAGCGCACACTCTCTGTGGGCGAGCCGGCAACCTGGCTTTCTAAGAGACAACCAAGAGCTTCCAAAGAAAATGCCACAGGCAGGGTGCATGGAGTCCAGAAGCCCAGCCCAGCAGCCTCTGTGACCACGTGTCACCGTGGAACCAGAGGGAACGTTCAGAAAGCAGTAGGTCTCCAAAAAC
Source organism: Cebus imitator (assembly GCF_001604975.1). NCBI lineage: Eukaryota > Metazoa > Chordata > Mammalia > Primates > Cebidae > Cebus > Cebus imitator. The sequence continues at coordinate 6,130,010 of NW_016107321.1, forward strand.
ATCTAAGACCACCTCTGTGGAAAAGAAACAGCAAGACAGAAGGAAGAGCTAGGATGAAGAGACAGCAGGACTAGAATAAGGGAATATTTCGTGAACTAACAAAGCCGGAGCAGAATGAACTCTGTTTCAACAGCAGAGCAGAGCAGAACTGGGAGGCTGGAAAGTTGAATCCCTGAGGCCGACTTGGCAGCAACACTTGCCAAAACGTGAAAGAGGAAGAAAAAGACATTAAATGTTGAGGGAGAAGATTATCATTATTTTGAGACAGAGTCTCGCTGTTGCCCAGGCTGGAGTGCAGTAGTGCCATCTCGGCTCACTGCAACCTCTGCCTCCCAGGTTTCAGCAATTCTCCTGCCTCAGCCTCCAGAGCAGCTGGGATTACAGGTGTGTGCCACCACACCTGCCTAATTTTTGTATTTTTAGTAGAGACTGGTTTCACCATGTTGGCCAGGCTGGTCTTGAACTCCTGACCTCAAGTGATGCGCCCACCTTAGCCTCCCAAAGTGATGGGATTACAGGTGTGAGCCACCAATAAAATTATCTATGAAACATTCTTGGTGTGAACCCGAGATGCTAAACTGTCTTGGCTACCATGCAAAATGCCAGCCCAGAAAAACTCTCTCGGGGCTGCCCTCCTTTATAGGGTGACAGGTTTCAGCTGAACTAAGTAAGATAACAACAGAGAGTATTAACAAAAGACAATGTGCAGGGAGCTTACTCATTCTCAATAAGATTTTAAAGGCAGGACTTACCCTAATTCATCAAGTGCTAGCCATAGAATAAATTTTAATTTCAACGAGAATGACACACACACTATTGTGAAAGCATTCCCTTTCAGTAAACACAAAAGAAATTTTTTTGTCCAAAAAGTACTCCATAAATTTCTACGGTTAAAAAAAAAAAAAAAAAAAAAAGACTGGATCTCTGTCTGTCGCCCAAGCTGGAGTGTAGTACCACGATCTCAGCTCACTGCAACCTCCACCTCCCGGGTTCAAGCAATTCTCGTGCCTCAGCCTCCCAAGTAGCCGGGATTACCAGTGCCTGCCACCATGCCTGGCTAATTTTTTTATTTTTGGTAGAGATTGGGTTTTACCATGTTGGCCGGGCTGGTCTCAAACTCCTGACCACAAGTGATCCGCCTGCCTCAGCCAAAGTGCTGGGATTACAGGTGTGAGTCACCATGCTCAGCCATAAATTTCTACTTTTTAACTATACATTTTGGAAACACAAGTTTTCAAGGAATGCTTATAATAATTACTCCTATTGACACATGAATAAAAAGAATATCAGAATTATCACCTATCTTGTTCCTACAGAAAGTGGCATACATATACCACGTGAAACAGCCATGCTATATTGTGATGCTCTTTCCAATTCACAATGAAGAAAAAACTGGATATCAAAGAACAAAAGGCTTTTCCATGTAAAATTAGCCTTGAAAATTTGTAAATGTACAACTATGTGAAACACTGTACTCAATATATTTAATTTGTCTATATATACTTCTTCGTGTGAAACACATAAATAGTTTCTATCAGCAATGTTAAAGGTAGGATTTAGGGGAAAGAAAAGGAAGAAAGTTTTGAAACAGGAAATAGTCAGTAGACAAACATCATCTTTACCTTGGCACCAGGCTAAAATCTTTCCTTGCCAGCTCTCCTGTATCACACTTGGCATTCAATGTATTTTCAATCTTTTATAGAGTTAGACCTTTTACTCACTTGAAGAGTAGATATATTTTCAAGAGTGAGAGTGAATTTTTCCATTATCATGCACTAGTTATTTGCCTTTGTGAATATAAAATGAGGGTTCAATATTTTATCAAAACCTGGGATTATAAAAATACTGGGAGTAGGCCAGGTGCAGTGGCTCACACCTATAATCCCAACATTTTGGGAGGCCAAGGTGGGCGGATCACCTGAGGTCAGGAGTTCAAGACCAGCCTGGCCAACATGGTGAAACCCCATCTCTACTAAAAATACAAAAAATTAGTCAGGTGTGTTGGCACATTCCTGTAATCCCAGGTACTCGTGAGGCTGAGGCAGGAGAATCGCTTGAACCCGGGAGGCAGAAGGTACAGTGAGCCAAGATCACACCATTGCACTCCAGCTTGGGCAATAGGAGNAAAAAAAAAAAAAAAAAAAGAAGAAAAAAAAATACTGAGAGTATCAGTCTGAACTTTTAAAGATTACATTTTTTAAACTCTGGGAAGTTTTACTTTAGGCAGAAACAATTAAATAGAACTTCCTTTGAAATGTCACTTGATTTTCATTAGAAATTATTTCATGCAATGCAGAAAATACAATGCATCATCCTGTAACAATATCTTTACAGCTAAGTCCTAATCTGAAATGCTGAATGACAATAACAACAACAACAACAAAAACCTTTTTAAGTTTTTTTTAGAGAGGAGGTCTCACTATGTTGGCCAGGCTGGCCTCAAACTCCTGGGCTTATGTGATCCTCCTGCCTGGGCATTTCGTGAGTAACTGGGACCACAGGCATAGACACACATCCAGCTCACCTCCCTTTTAATAAACTCCAAGATCTTATTTTAACCACTACTGTTCTGCAGCAATGACTCAAGACCCAACCTGAGAACTACGAACATGATACTCAAATGCCAAGCTCTGGATCAATTTTTCAACTGAACACACTTAAGCTGTTCTTTGTTGGCATCAGGTTGGTACAAGAGACAAGTTTGAGCAGGAAATTACCCTGAAATCAGCAGTACCACCTGCTGCAACTTGAAACCTTCCATTCTAATGATGGGATATAAGCTCCATTGCACCTTTATTGTTGCTAAAATATTTGCAACTTATAGAATTCTCTGTACAGACCAATTTGGTTCCAAAGCACCTGACAGGCAGCAAAATGTTTCTAATGAAACAAGCAGTGTGTCCATAAATATCTGAAGCTGAAGAATAATCGACTTGTTGTGTTCACAGCAATTACAAAGCATGAAAAGAAAGATCACAATTTGAAGGAAAAAAGTCTTGAACAAGAGTAATTCCTCAGTAATCTTAAGGGAGAAGAGCATGTTTCTTTTAGACATGGAATTTGATGTTACCACTTAGTTTTAATAGAAAAAAATTAATGCAAACATAAATCATGAAGCTAAATCTTATTTAAAATGAAGCCGAAACAAAATACAAAGCGTAGTCTCCTCCTTGATATTTCAAAATTTAATTGTTACAATCTGCCATTTCGCTGCAGAAATTATCAATAAATTCCAAGGAAAGAAACATCAGCGGAAAGCAAGGATGTTTCTGCTTTTAACTTCTTTCTCCTCCCAAGTCACCCTCTTCTGATTGGTCCTGCTGAGGATAACATGCAGCCCCTTCGCTACCGAAAGCAACTTTACTTTGTTCTTCTAAGTCTTTTCCAATATGCCTTTGATTACTGGATTCTTTCTGTTCCTTCTCTTTTACTGTTTCTTTGGTTCTCTGCTGCCCTGTGATCCAGCTCAGCAAGCCAAGCAACCTGCCTGGCCAGTCCTCAGAATCACTTTTCACCCTTCTCTGTCTTCTATCCCCTGTAACCAAGGTCCATCCTCCCTTTCCTGTCTCACATTCTCCTTCACTATTGCCACCAGCTTCCTCCCTTGGTGCCTCTCGTTCACTGCAACAACTCTCAGGTCGCTCTTTCACCTTTGCCTTCTGCCCTCCTGATTTTGCCCTGCAGAACCACGCACTTTCAGCATGGTGTTCGCCTGGCAAGGAGGACAAGCTTATACTCCAATTCCTACTGCCTCGGAGGCAAGCTCTTCTGCGTGGCTTTTAAGACTGTTGGCCGGGCATGGTGGCCCACACCTGTAATCCCAGCCCTTTGGGAGGCCGAGACAAGGAGATCACCTGTGGTCAGGAGTTCAAGACCAGCCTGGCCAACGTGGTGAAACTCTATCTCTACTAAAAACACAAAAATTAGCCGGGCATGGTGGTGGGAACCTGAAATCCCAGTTACCCAGGAGGCTGAGGCAGGAGAATCGCTTGAACCCAGGAGGCAGAGGTTGCAGTGAGCCGAGATTGCACCATCGCACTCCAGCCTGGGCGATAAGATGGAAATTCCATCTTTGAAAAAAAAAAAAAAAAAAAAAGACTCTACCCCCACCAGCTGGCAGGAGAGGACTGGAGATTCAGAGGGAGGCCTGGGGGGCCAGGGGACCTGGGCTGCAGTCTTCACCCTGTTCTTACTGATATGACCATCTAGTGTCTCTAATCCTCCACGTCCTCAACTATAAAACGAGGATGAACAATGTGGCTACCCTATAAGATTGTTTTAAGCTCTTAATAAAACACTCAAGGAACATTCCAACCATGGGTGTTCTGAAAGTCATCTTGAGCCACTCAGCCTGCCTCATCTCTCCCTCCTCTGAGCTCCTGGGGCCCTCAGCAGCTTGGCAGTCAGTAGTTCTAAGAGAGGACTTTCCCTGAAGACAAAAACTTTATCTTAAATGCCTCCTGGAGCCTCTCAACACAAGGTCAGGGCCAGCACCTTCCACGGGCCTCTTGCTCTGCAGCCACTTACAAGCTGGTTGGTTGGTTTTGGTCATTGCTACCCTAGAATTTCCCCTTTCTTGATTTTAAAAACCGCATTTCCTCATCCTGCTCAGAACCACGAATCCACTTTTTCTTGAGGAATGAACCTGAAGCAAAGGAAGAAGCATGGGAGACAATGACTGGGGTCAAAAACCATTTCGAGGTCCCCCTGCGTGCCACAGTTATGAATGTCAAAGATCCTAAAGTGCCACAAAGTCTCATCTTTGTTTTGGTCCTAAAAGGAGGAGGACAGCCCAGATTGGATAAAGTTGGAGAGAGGACAGAGGGCTGCGGGGACAGGGTGCAAGGCAACGGGAAGGAAAATGCGTGTCACCACAAACTACTTCGTTCTCTCCCCTCCCGACTTCTCCTGTGAACGCACTCAGAGTCATGCAATGACCTTAGGCATTTTGAAAACCCTCCTTATTTCAAAATAAGGAAGCTGGGGTTTTAGAAGTCATGTTTCATGTACTTAGAGGGTAAAGTTACAGTGCCTGAGACACAATGCTCACTAGGGCAGAGATTTCAACACTGTCAGCTTCCTGGGAGATTGCCTCAGACCTCGTCCTCCTGTTTTGATTTTTCATGTATAGTTCATTGTTAGAAGAAAAAATGCTGAGAAATGTAATGCCCTGCCCGGCAATGTTTATCATTAGACGTCAAATATATATGGTTGATTGAAATGGGGAAGAAGACCCTGAGACCTTTCTAGAGATGATTTGGAATTGAAATGGGGAAGAAGACCCTGAGACCTTTCTAGAGATGATTTGGAATTGCTCTCTCTGCAGCCAGGGCAGCTCACAGTAATTCTTTATTTTTTGCTCTCAAGCGAGGAAAAGCCTGAAGGATCTTGGCTTCAGCAAACCGAAGAAACATGATATCAGAAGGCGAATTCTGCCGCTGTCTGTGTGACTTGGCACGTCGTGAGTGAAATGGAAGGGACACAGCCCAAGAGCAAAGAAATCGGGTTGAGCCACTTCACCTGTCTGGCTGGATGAAATACAATAAGCCTTGCAAAGGGACAGGACACTAGATGAATGCCAGGGTGTACGTGAAACGTAGCCCTCCTGATTTAGGGGAGAGAAACCCCAGCCACCATCCCCACATGGTATAAGTGCCTCCCATAATCTTTGTCCCTGGGCCACTCACACATCTGTGGCAATATTTAGAAGTTGTTTTCAGGCCAGGCATGGTGGCTCACGCCTGTAATCCCAGTACTTTGGGAGGCAAGGCGGGCAGATCACGAGGTCAAGAAATCAAGACCATCCTGGCCAACACGGTGAAACCCCGTCTCCACTAAAAATACAAAAAAATAGCTGGCTGTGGTGGTAGACGCCTGCAATCCCAGCTACTCGGGTGGCTGAGACAGGAGAATCACTTGAACGCAGAAGGCAGAGGTTGCAGTGAGCCAACATTGCACCACTACACTCCAGCCTGGGCAACAAAGAGCAAAACTCCATCTCAAAAAACAAGTTGTTTTCTAATCTCAGAGTCTCTGATGACTCCCGTTCATACCAGCCTAGCATTCCTCCCTTCTCCAAGGTTCTGTGATGTCCTTGTGCACCATCTCCCCCAGCAGACGGAGTCACCCCTCTAGTGATTTCAAGAAACTCATGACTAGTTCATTCTTGCTTCGAGCAATGGGAGTCTAAGCCAAGTCGGTTCTTTATTGTTTTCAGAATGGGGAGTTTAAAAACACCAATTCCATGTTAAAACTGGTTTTAAAACCTGCTGACACCAATTGATTACTATAAATATAGATGTAGTCTGTCACTAATGGGAAGTATGTCCATTTCTTTGCCTGAGTATCAAAGACAGGTCAGTTTGCCTCCTTCAAAAAGGCAGTATTTCAAGCCTCATAGCATTACTCCGATATTCCCTAGATTATAATTTACTCCCCTGGTACTGAAGGAGAGAAAGTAAGTGCTAAGAAAATGAAGGCATTTAGTTAAGAAATCTGAATGAACCTGAACTCCCGGGTTAGCCCATCCTTAGACTTAATAAACGTTTTTGTGGTTTAAACAGGTTCTCATTCTGAAACCCGGGCTGGAGTGAGTAGTATAATCACAGCTCACTGCAGCCTCGACCTCCCAGGCTCAAGTGATCCTCTCATCTCAGCCTCCCAAGTAGTTGGGACTAAGGCATGCACCACCACACTTAGCTAACTTTTGTATTTTGTGTAGAGACAGAGTCTCGCTTCCCTGCCCAGGCTGGTCTCAAACTCCTGGACTCCAGGAATCCACCCACCTTGGCCTCCCAAAGTGCTAGAATTACAGTCATGAGCCACTGCGCTTGGCCTGAACTTCTATAAATGAAAAAAATGTTGCTATATGATAAAATTGATTTTTGGATGAGGATAACTTCCAAGTCGAGAAAGGTAGCTCCCTGTCAGGTACTCCACACACATTTCCTGGCTGAAGGTGAGGAACGAGTGCTCTCTTTAGGAGCCGTTCATGAACAGGCCTCCTCGGAGACCCAAGTGAGTGGGAGGGATCCAGCCACCAGCCATGCTCACCTGTCCTCGAAGCACACCGTGCACTTCCAGCCAGGAGTCCCCCTGAGGAACACACGGCACCGGGCGCACACGCGGTGGCTGCAGCCCCGGCACACGGCGCCCCGGTGCAGCAGGAGCCCCAGCACCTGCTGGCAGCGCGCACAGCACTTCTGTTTGTACTCGCGGGTCGCGCTCTTCGCTCCTTTCCACCGGAGATGCTGCAGGTGCGTCTTCAGTTTCCTGCGGCCCACAGAGTTAAAGAAGATAACATTGAATGGAACGCCCGACACCCGGCTACAGGGCAAGAGCCCAGGCGGCACTGCCCGTGGCAAGGGAAGGGGCTTTGGCATTTGGCATCACTGGGCTCCCACGTGGTTGTGTGAGCTGGGCTGTCACTCAGCATCTCAGAGTCGAGGCTCAGGGGATTCCTCAACCGTGAAACAGATGATACAACCTTACCTCTCAGGGTTGCTGTGAGGACTAAATGGCAAAGTATAAATAACATGCCTGGTGCGGAGAAGTTCCCTACCAGGTCCGTCCCCTCATGCCAAAGACTGTTAAGATGGTAAGCAAGAATAGTTAGAGGAGAGGAAAAGACACAGAAAAGAGCATTCATTTTAATCTAGAAGGCCTGGAGCAATCTAGAAATACACAGCATACATCTCTGCTATTGGTGTGAGTTACCCAATTCCATCAACTGATGCTATGCTTTTGCTACTTTTTTTTTTTTTTTGAGTGGTCAGCCCACTTCTAGCCTCTCACTCCCCTAGACAAACAGCCATAGCGCAAAGCGACATTGCATTGGATTAAAAAAAGGGTCATTACCTCACTGTCAGGAAATGTCTGTGATACCTACTTGTAGAAGAAATGAGCCAATCCCAAGAAACAGGATGACATCAGGAATGAACTTTAAAATTCAGCTTTCAGGATCTGGCCTAGAATTAGCACCCTCTGGAACAAACTTCTTTACCACCATATCTATGTCGTTTTGTTAATATCCAAAATGATGTCTCTAAATCACTGAAAGATCTTTCCTTATCAAATAAAATTTCACTTTTCTCACCATATTATAGTTTTGTTTCCATTTTTTGTTGTTAGTGGTGGTAGGTTTTTCGTTTTGTTTCGGTCGCCCAGGCTGGAGTGCAGTGGTGCAATCTCAGCTTACTGCAACCTTGGCCTCTCAGGTTCAAGGGATTCTCTTGCCTCAGCCTCCCAAAGTGCTGGGATGACAGGCATGAGCCACCGTGCCCAGCCTGAATTATAGTTTTTAACAGAAGAAAGCTTACAAGTACACTTAGAGAGCTTTGAAATAACAGAGAGGATGAGGAAAGAACACTATACCAGAAAACCCCCTCACTCCTCCAGCATTTCATTGTCCGAAGTTTTGTTTTCTAATGTGTTTTGCCATTAGAAACCAAAGCAAACCAAAATACATATCCCACCTGCTTACGTTCTAAACTTCATTTCCTCCCTAGACATTGACAAACGAGCGCCAACCCGTTTAAAGATGGATCTTGGCAGCGAAGGTGGAACACTGATAGAGTTCAGCACAGTTTTCTAAACGTTAACCTGTATCAAACAGCCACGCAGCTTACAGACAGACAGGGAGGAAGTTCCCTGTTGGCAAAGCAGTCATGGAACAGGCTAAGCGGGTTCATATTTTATGCTCCCCCGTTCCTCAAAGCCAGCCGGGAAGCAAAAGCGATCAAATAAAAAAGGCAGGGCTGGATTCCATCGGATTTGCTGCTTCTGAGCTGCTTTCTTTGCTTTTCTTTATGCCTCTGGGCACTGTCAAAAATAAGGTGGGAAAACCCTTAACCTGAGGTCTTTCTCGAAAGAAGGGGTAAACTGGAAGCCTCAAAACGTCCCTTGAATATTTCCCACAAAGTCAGCAAACAGATAGCAGATGGCAGACAGACAAACTTACCGCCCAAAGGCACCATTTTAAATGAATAACAAGAGCGGCCTCCCTCCTACTGGGCATCTTCTACTTTAGTTAGATAATGAAGATCATCTCCACCAACAGCCCTTCATTAGGACCCTTCTCAGGCACGAAGCCCAGCAGCACGGGGTAGTGATTTGTAAGCAAGCAGCATCAGCTGTTAGTGGCAGGCCCCAAGCAGAGAAAGCTAAAAACCCAAAGTGACCCCACAGAAAGGGCAGCGTACCGTATCCTCTCCTCCTCTGTGTTTTGAACCACCTGGTCTCTGTACAGGACCTGGAGAATGGCCTCGAGTTCTAGCTCCTTGAGGGCATGCAGATCTACTTCTTGGGCCATTTCTTCTCCCTTTTTGTTGACCCAGGTTGGAAGAGCTTCACTCCTCGGACCAAGTGCCCTGCAGATGAGCGGCAGAGGCCCGCTGCAGCCAGGCTTGTTTAAAGAGTTCCCTCTCCTATTTCATTGGCAACTGTTTTGCTTGTGGCTTTTTCCTTTTTAACTATGTCATGCTCCTGAGAAGAAGAAAGTCTCAAGAGGTTGTCAGTTTGTTGGAGTTACTGCTGGCAGAGCCTCGTGCCACGGGGAAGGGGCGGGGGGTGTTTTCACCGGGTTCCGCTGCAGCTGCTGACATCCATCTAAGACAAAAGCATATCTTTTTTCTGAGGTTTCACCAGAGATTGTTAAAAATTATGTACAGCTGCAAGCAGATAATTTCTGCAAAGCAGAAGTATCTCAAGCTAAGGAAATTTACAGATAGCAATAAAAAGAGTATCAGTGACTCACAGAAGCTAACCTTCCACGAAAGATGCTTCCAGGTGAGCAGGGACGATCACTAAAAACCCAGCCCATTCAATACCTGTAGAAAAAAAAAAAAATGGCAACATCTTTCTTAGCTTAAGTATCTCTGCAACATTACTTCCAAAAAGACAAAATAGTCTACACAAACCCTTGCATTTTCTGTTTGTGGTGATAATGTAACATTTTAAATTTTCTTAAACAACACTTCTCATATTTCTAAAAGCCTCAAACTTCCAAACTTGAATTTTCCAAATATGAATTCCATATCGTCAGTGGCCACAGGACATAAAAGTCTGTGTTTAATGTACATTATCCTAATTGAAGATACATCAGAAAAATGACATTCTCAAGTGTTGGCTATTATTTTTACAATTAACTTCACTCAAAAAATTTAAATCAATTAGGGAGACATGAAGTGGCATCCACAAGCTCAGCCTACCAATTATTTACAGTCTTGAATAAGTTTCATCAGCTGGCTTATGCATTAGCTCTTTTTGTTTAATGGAATTTGAAAGGTCCTGCATACGTCCTTTTATCCAGAAAATGTAGAAGATCAAATCAACATACTTCCTATATTTCCTATTGTTGTTATTAAATCTATGTGAATCTCTTAGTGATAACACATCCTTTCAATGTTTTAACAGCTATACTTCCTTTGCTGGGCTTCAAAAGAAATCCACATTATATTAATTTATGATCCATAGCAAATTAGTGAATGATAGGCTAATAGAGCTCTAAGGTACCATTTTCTTTAAGCAAAGGTTCTTAACCTTTTTCTTAATCTTTAGTAGTCTGGTGAAGCCTGTATATTTAAATGCGTATACTGTGTTACACAGGAAATTGATCATACTGAAATATTTTAGAATCGTAATATAGTAATATATGTGTTCATTGATGCATGAAATGTTAAGATCTAGCAGTGATCTAAGGACTCCCATAATTTCAAAGTAGTGATGAATGGAAACATTTTTGAGATATCTACAACACATCATGTGGTATGGAAACATCCGTGATTTCTGTTGGTGACAAAGTCACAAGTTCTGCTGATTCTACTGTGGTTTCTTGCCTATATCCATACTTCAAGGAAATGCTAAATTTTAGTTAAAGGTTAATAAAGATAAAGATTTAATTTTTTCTCCATTCAAGTTCATGGGCCTATTGGCCAAGGACTGCTTGGTTACAGAATTCAATATTTGTCAGTTTCCCTATTGTAAAATAAAATTAAAATATATTGTTCGTCCCAATTGCAGAAGTTGCATGAGGCACAGAAAACCCGGAGCTCTGAAAAGGGATGCTCCTGGCGTCTAGTCCCTGATAAAGCACCCACAAGTACCTGCTCTCCAAAGGCTTCCTGTCTAGATGAAGGGAAAAGTCACAAAGCAACAAGGGCTTTAGGCCCTTACCTGGCTGGGCTGGTCCTGGCTGTGCCGCCGGAGCAAAGCCTCTTCCCTCCTTAGATCCAGGTTCCAGATGAACAGATGAAACTAGCAGCCCTCAGTGCCCCAAGGATCTGAGTCTCTGGAAAAGAGGAAAGTAATAGAAAACAGTGTGTGACCAAGTGCCAGGTGTCAAGGTGCAAATTAGCCATCAAGTCACCAACTTCATGAGCCCATTCTTCTCAACTTTCCCCTCAGTTCTTCATGCTGTCTTCTTATTTCCACTCTACTAACCATACTGCTGGATCCAGAGCTATCTGGTTTGTCTGATTCTTGAGTTTTTATTTACTTATTTTGAGACAGGACCTCACTCTGTCACCTAGGCTGGAGTGCAGTGGCATGACCACAGCTCACTGCAGCCTCAGCCTCCCAGGCTCAAGAGATCCTCTAGCCTCAACCTCCTGAGTAGCTGGGACTACAGGCGCAGGCTACCATGCCCAGCTAAGTTTTTTATTTCTGTAGAGTCGGGTTTCACCATGTTGTGCAGACTGGTCTGCACTCACACAGTCCTGTCTCACCCTCCCAAAGCGCTAGGTTTACAGGCCTAAGTCACTGCACCTGGCTCTTGAGTGTTTTTAGTGAGGAGTTTTTGCACCTGGCTGCAAACACGCGCTCCGTGCACTGTGCTTTCCACGTGGCTGTTTGTGCCCCGCTCTCTGGCTCTGGTCTCCAGCTCTCCAGGTAAGCAGGACCACAGAACTGCATCCAGTGAACCTGGTGGGGGACTCTGAAATACTCAACTGCTTGCTCATTCATGTGGCTGGGTCTTACGCATTTTAGAAATACAGGGTTCAATGATCATTACAAAGCACTATCCTCACTTTCCCAAACCCACACCTGTGGACCCCAGGTGCAAGTGTACGAAGCGCCCTTTCCACGGCTAAGAGAGCGCTCACGCTCCCCCTAGTGGCCATTCACTCGGATTTACAGTAAAATGAAATTCAGTTCATTTCCTGGATCCATTCATCCAGTCATTCAGTAAATATTTCTTGAACACCCCAGGCGCTGTTCCAGGTTCTTAAGGTTCATGACTTGACCAATTGGTCATTTATACCCTATTCTACTTCTAACAAAAATATGATGCAGCTTACAATACAAGCATGTAGAAGACAGCTAAAATAGAGTCAGAGAGACAGCAGCAAGTGAAAAAGGGCTGATAATTCTACCAAGAACATGAAGTAAAACAGTGACTGCACTTGAGCCTTAAATGTATTTCTGACCTTCCTGGTAGCCAAGGCAAAGTAAAACAAAATGAAAAGTCAAGATACTATCTATAGCTTTAACACACCGAAAGAAACAGAAAGACATCCTCAAGATGCAAACGACGAAGACAATCGGCTGGGCACAGTGACTCACACCTGGAATCCCAGCACTTTAGGAGGCAGAGGCGGGTGGATCAACTGAGATCAAGAGTTCGAGCAGCCTGAACAACATGGCGAAATCCTGTATCTACTAAAAATACAAAATTTTCTGGGCGTGGTGGCACATGTCTGTAATCCCAGCTACTCGGGAGGCTGAGGCAGGAGAATCACTTGAATCCAGGAGGTGGAGGTTGCAGTGAGCCAAGATGGCGCCACTGCACTTCAGTCTGGGCAACAAGAGTGAAACTCCGTCTCAAAAAAAAAAAAAAAAAAAAACTAAGACAACTCCCTAGACAATGGCTTGGCAGGAGATGCAAAACTGCACTTTCTGTATCATTATATTGATCTCAAAGCCAAGGATATAGCACTACATTATAATGCATTGAAAGTATTTCAAATACAGACCAAAGCAGGATACCTTCTGGTGTTCCCAGTTGCCTGGGACAAAGCTTGCTATTCTTCACTTTTAGAGACTTTGATCCTAGTTTCTCTAGACTTTCATCCTAGCTTCTATAAACCGTGTGACTCAAGCACTTGTTTAGCACTTAGACTATGGTTTAACATCTGCTATGAGTAAAGCCTTCTATTGATAAAATTGAGATGTACTTTTTTTTTTTGAGACAGAGTTTCACTCTTATTACCCAGGCTGAAGTGCAATAGCACGATCTCTGCTCACTGCACCTCCACCTCCCAGGCTCAAGTGATTCTCCTGCCTCCTAAGTCGCTGGGATTACAGGCGTGTGCCACCACACCAGGCTAATTTATTTATTTATTTATTTATTTAATTTTACTTTTTTAGTACAGACAGGGTTTCACCATGTTGGCCAGGCTGATCTACTCCTGACCTCAGGTGACCCTCCCACCTCAGCCTCCCAAAGTACTGGGATTATAGGCATGAGCCACTGCACCTAGCCAATGTACTCTTTTGTTTAACCTTGGAAGGTCCACTTCATAAGAGGGGTGACTTTTTTTTTTTTTTTTGAGACGGAGTTTCGCTCCTGTTACCCAGGCTGGAGTGCAATGGCGTGATCTTGGCTCACCGCAACCTCCACCTCCCGGGTTCAGGCAATTCTCCTGCCCCAGCCTCCTGAGTCGCTGGGATTACAGGCACGCGCCACCATGCCCAGCTAATTTTTTGTATTTTTAGTAGAGACGGGGTTTCACTTTGTTGACCAGGATGGTCTCGATCTCTTGATCTCGTGATCCACCCGCCTCGGCCTCCCAAAGTGCTGGGATTACAGGCTTGAGCCACCGCGCCTGGCCGAGGGGTGACTTTTTGCAATAATGCAAGAGGTATAGCATAGAGCATCATCCTGTGGTAGTATCAAGATTGACCAGGAAGCTAGGAAGTCATTTCTCTTTGGTTTCTACTAGTATCCCCACTGGCTTGATGGCTTTGGACATTCCATTGAACATAGTTGAACCACAGTTGCTTCATTTAGCAGGGACCCGTTCCAGATTTTCAATGGGAGCAGTATCATACTCCCATCTTTAGGAATGTGTGGAGTATATTTGATTGTCACAGTGACAAATAACTGTCTTGCACTTTCATATAAATGTTGACAAGTCATTTAGGAAAAAAAATTTTAATTAACAACAGAATTTAACTCATATTTAAAAGTACATTTTGCAGGATTCTGATATACTCCAAATGTTCTAGAAATGCAACATGTAAGCTGAAGGAAGACTGTACTTAGTTTAATTTCAAACTTTAACAAGAATTTTTTATTGTTTCAGAAAGACATCACGGAGGGCACCATTGTTTACAGTACTGGAATCTCTGTGCCGTGTACTGGTGGTCCGTTTGCAGACAGTGTCCTCAACATGATTCTATGTTTGCAAACATCTGATTACTTCACTTTGTCTTCTCACGTAGTTTACATATGCAAGTACATATTATATTATAATTTACTATCCCTTTGCTTCCTTTTTTTGAGACAGAGTCACAGTCTATTTTTCCAAGACAAAATATGCCTCGGTGACAATTTACTAATTTTAAAATTGTCTTTCAAGTTTTTTGGTTTTTATTTTCATAAGGTTCTTCCTAGCCATTAATGGCTTTGTTTTGTCTCGCTCTGTCGCCAGGCTGGAGTGCAGTGGCGCGATCTCAGCTCACTGCAGCCTCCGCCTCCTGGGTTCAAGCAATTTTCCTGCCTCAGCCTCCTGAGTAGCTGGGATTACAGGCGCCCACCACCACGCCTGGCTAATTTTTGTATTTTTAGTAGAGACAGTGTTTCACCATCTTGGCCAGGCTGGTCTCAAACTCCTGACCTCATGATCCACCTGCCTCAGCCTCCCAAAGTGCTGAGATTACAGGTGTGAGCCACCGCACCCAGCCTGCCACACTCTTACTGTTGGCCCTTCAAGGGCCAGGTCAAGGCTATCTAGTTAAGAATCTTTCTCCTTATTTACTATCAAAATCCATTGCTCCTTCCAATGTACCTGCTCTCTACTTTGTATATCTCGATGCTGACCCTAATTTCATTCTGTTCTTGAGTGTTCCCCTTCTAGGGACAGCATCAGATTTCAGCGATTCCCCCATCGCTCAGCAAGGAGGCACTTGATGTTTGGCTTGAATTGAGAAACCTGGTGACTGTTGCAACATGGAGATTTACTCCAGTGTCCGGCTTCCTTCCTAGGGCAGGGCAACTGCGTTCAAGTAGAGCAGGAAGTAAGGACAGGCAGGGGGCAGGTGACTACTCACTGCAGAAAGCCTCCGTCTTCAGAAATCCGAAAAGCATCGGAAAATCTGAGTCATTTTGGAATTTAACAAGAATCTTCACAATTGTATTTGAATGATGTCACAAAGGAATTCACAAGCTCATAGCTTGAGTAATGAAATCTCTCAGATCCATTTTCCCAGGATGATATTTATTCGGTCACTCACTCACTCAACAAGATCTTAAATGCTGTTGATGATGTCCCAAGCACAGGGTCAGGCACCGGCCTCACCCGCACAGAGCTTAGATTCGGTCTCCTAACTCCCCTGCTGCATTTGAGTAATGGTGCCTGTGTTTGTTTTACAGCACTCCATCGATCAGCCTGATTTTATCTGGCAATTAAAAATGAATAAATCCCACACCACAGCACCACCTGGAAGGAAATACTCTCCTGCAGCCACTTAGAGAAGTCCCCCACACTCAGCCATCCTGTCTCTGTGTCACTTTTGGAGCCAGCCAGTCGGGACTCACACCCAGCCAGGACTCAGCCACGCGCTCTCTCAGGCCAGCTGCTTCACCTCTGGGAGACCAGCCTTCCTCCTCCGTGACAGAGAGCCATCCCTGCTTCTTAGTGGAACTCACTAAGTCATCCAGGCACAGCCCTAGACCAACGGCCAGAACAAAGCAAGCCCAACTCAAAAGGGTTCCGTCTACTGCCGTTCCAGCTCCCCTTCTAGGAGGCCCAAGAACAGGCAGCTAAGCCACTGCCCTTGGATTGGGAGGGATGCCGGCAGCCTGGGGATAGCTTCACATGAAGAGTTTCCATCGGTCTTTATCCAGTCATGCTGTATTCTGGTGGAACTTTGGCATCCAGACAAACACAGTTTGGTTATGGCATTGAGTGTGTCAGTCCAACACTGATTTTATTGGCCTCTATATATCAAGCAGGTGACAGATATCAAGGACCTAAAAAGAAGTGAGATCCAATCCCTGCATTTAAGAAGGGCCCATCCCAGCCAGAACATGGAACATAGACAAATAAGTCATAACATGGTGGGATGGGCACAAAAGCCCAAGGATCAGAAGGCACGATTCACTCCACGTGGGAGCAGAGAGGGCTGGTGGGGCCAGGGAGGGCTTCCCAGGGAGTAACGTGTGGGACAGCTCTGCCAGGGGCTTCGAATAGCCAGCCACGCACTGGAAGTGTGAAACAATGCCTGCTTACTTTCCTCAGCCTAACAGCAAACCTTGACTTTGGCTTTTAAATCTGGTAAAAGGGGAAAAGTATGAGAAAAGTAAAACCGATGAAGGAAAGAAACGAGGAGGATGGAAGAGGGACACATTGTTTATTCACAGGCAGGGGCCCCTATTTCTTTCATCCAATTGTCTATTGTTTCTGAGCCACCAGTCATCAGATGAAAGGAAAAAAGTGTTCACCCCTCCCTGGTATGGGGGGAAACGCTTCCAGAGTGGAAATGCAGAGAATTGCGGCAGAATGAGTGTGTGTGAACGTGACTGTCATCAACACACGGGCTTTCAAGGGAAACTACAGAATGTTCTCAAAGCCTGCAAGCCACAGACCAGCAGGTTATTTTAAGGGGGCGGGCAGCTACGCCTGTGTTGTTGACCACAGCTATTTCCTTGAGCAGTTTCACAGCTTCGGCTTGCAGCCACGCTTTCTGCCTCGTACACAGGGGAAACTCTGAGTGATTGCGCTGTCCTTGAAATTTTACCTGAAAACCTCATGACTTTTTCACTTGCGTAGATCCCTTATGGAAGCTGATGACAGCCACAAAGGAAGGTGATGAATAAAGAACAGCTCTCGGCTCAAGTTCCCTATTCATAGGCTGGACTCCTTTTCGCAAAAATGAGACGACACACAAGCATATCCATCAGAAAATCTGACAGAAGTGAAGATATGTGTTTATAAATTTCCTGTCTATTCTGTTACTCATTCAGAGGTGGGTTTTCTGGGAAGCTCATGACGCCTCAACTTCAGAATCCCTTACTTGTGCGGCCCTGTCCAAGGCCCCAGATGCCCTATGCCTGGTTTCCTCTTTGTTTTCCTGAAGTCTCCACAGGTTGTACAAACTTCGGGTCCCTCAGAAATCTGTACCTAACATTAGAAGACTCGGCCGGCGCGGTGGCTCACTCCTGCAATCCCAACTTTGGGAGGCCGAGGTGGGTGGATCATGAGGTCAGGAGTGTGAGACCAGCTGGCCAACATGGTGAAACCCCTTCTCTACTAAAAATACAAAAATTAGCCGGGCATGGTGATGGGCACCTATAATCCCAGCTACTTCCTGAGGCAGGAGAATCGCTTGAACCCAGGAGGCGGAGGTTGCAGTGAGGTGAGATCACGCCCTTGCACCCCAGCCTGGGTGACAGAGCGAGACTCTGCCTCAAACAAATAAATAACATTAGAAGACTCACACATGGGCTTGAATCTATAAAACCCGAAGCCTACCTGAGAGAGGACAAAGACCGTTATCTGCAACTTTGCTGCAGGTCACTGCTGATTTCGTGCATTCTTTCTCATTCGGGCGACTTCTACCTCCCCAAAACAACAAAAAATCTTACTTTAGAATCGGAAATAGGAATCCATGACCGAAATAGAAATCGACGACATTCATAGTTTAAACTTGACCTCTTTGTATGGAAGAGCAAAGGAAATGAGAATTAATATTATTATATCCTTATAGGTACTACTCACAATTGTTATGCTTTTTGTTGTGCCAACAACAGCTACTATTTATTTAGTTCTTACTCTGAGCCAGTTTAAATACTTTGCATACATTATCTCTATAAATCCTTATTATTCACATTATGAAATAAATGTACCCATTCTACAGATGAGGAGAGTGAGTCTTGGAGTGATCAAGTAACTTACCTAAACTCACACTCTAAACTAGGTCTGTTTAATTCCAAAACCTTATGCTTTATTTAGGCAAAGCAGCTAAGAAGTTAGAATTTCCCACTGTCTTGGCTGAATAATCTTTTCTAGACCAATTCTAATTTCTTTTTTTTGAGTCTGAGTCTTGCTCTATTGCCTAGGCTGGATTGCAGTGGCAGGGTCTCACTCACTGCAATCTCTACCTCCCAAGTTCAAGTGATTCTCATGCCTCAGCCTCCTGAGTTGCTGGGATTACAGGCACCCACCACCACGCCCGGCCAATTTTTGTATTTTTAGTAGAGATGGGATTTCATCATGTTGACCAGGCTGGTCTCGAACTCCTGACCTCAGGTGATCCACCCGCCTCAGCCTCCCAAAGTTCTGAGATTACAGGTGTGAGCCACTGTGCCCAGCCTCAATTCTAATTTAATAAATCTTTAATATCTACTGTGCACTTCCCTCTCATAGTCTCTTTCTTACCAAGCAATTTGGGGATTAAGGAAGCTTAATTAAAATATATTTAAATTAGACCCTTGCTAACCTTTTTGAAATTCCAAAATGATATTTATGTTCCACCTCCAAACTAGAGATTATGGATAATCAAAACAATAAAGTCAATTCAGAGAGAACCAAACAGTAATAAATGGGAAGTATAAGAATTCAGAAACCAAAGAAGAAAGCAAATAACACTCTACTCTTTAAAAAAAAATCACACCATATAGCTTTTGGATACTGTTTCTCCATTTTGCTTTGGTTTCTAATTAACTCTGAAGTTACTTCCACCATATAACTTAAATTATTATCTCAAATGTTAAATGTATGTTATTCAATAAAATTACAAGATATCCTTTATTGAATTTATTATATTTTGTTTCCTACCTTTTCAGTGTCATCAATTTAAGAAAAATTACAATAACTATAATCTCTACCCACCCCACTCCTAAAGCAGCCTGCTGCAATGGCCAGCCGTGCATTCTCATCCTACCTTTGCATCTGCTTCAAGAGAAGAGACCAGAGCCGCTCTGCAGATCAGGAAGTCAATTCTTTAGTTAGAGTAACTGACGTATCTTTCTTTCCTTCCTGTTGGGCACAGGCTGAAGCAGTTCGTCCTATGTGGCCAGCCTCATGCGTCGGTGGCAACTCCCACATCACTAGGAACCCAGGGTGCAAAGCCACCCCAAAACCACACCAAGGAGCTCTTTTATGCCAAGATTTTACATTTTTAGCTGGAGGAAAGACCAAGCTGATGCTAGTGAAATGTTTCACCCTTCCCAAGGAAACTCCCCACAGAGACTACAGGCTTCAAATATTCAAATGTCCCCACATTTGTGAAGGGTTTCACACAGATTTCAGTGTAAATGACTAACCACATCTCATAAACAGCTGTCAACTGAAGAACACTTTACAAGATGAACCTTTTTATTTGGTTTTGGTTCTGAGACAGAGTCTTGCTCTGTTGCCCAGGCTGAAATGCAGTGGTGTGATTATGGCTCACAGCAACCTAGACTTCCCGGGCTCAAGTGATCCTCCCACCTCAGTCTCTCTCCCAAGCAGCTGGGACTACAGACATGCCCCACCATGCCTGGTTAACTTATTTTCGTTTTAGTAGAGATGAGGTCTCACTATTTTGCCCAGGCTGGTTTCAAACTCCTGAGCTCCAGTAATCCTCCCACCTTGGCCTCCCAAAGTGCAGCCTTACATGCATGAGCCACTGCGCCCAGCCTGCCTTTCTTATTTTACCCATTCGGGTGGGTATAGAGTGGTATCACATTATGGTGTTTGTTTGCTTGTTTGAGACAGAGTCTCGCTGTGTCACGCAGGCTGGAGTGCAGTGGCATGATCTCAGCTCACTGCAACCTCTGCTTCCCAGGTTCAAGCACTTCCTTTCCCTCAGCATCCCAAGCAGCTGGGACTACAGGTGCATGCCACCACACTCGGCTAATTTTTGTATTTTTAGTAGAGATGGGGTTTTACCATGTTGGCCAGGATGGTCTTGATCTCTTGGCCTCCCAAGGTGCTGGGATTACAGGCATGAGCCACTGCGCCCAGCCCACATTATGGTTTTAACATGCATTTCCCTGGTGTTTAGTGTAGCTGGGCAATTTGAACACCATGTTTATTGATCATTGGGATATCTATGTTTTTGTAGGACTGTGCAAGTCTTTTGCCTATTTTTCTATTGGATTATCTGCCTTTCTCTTATTGATTTGTAGAAGTTCTTTATATATTTAGGATATGAGTCATAAGACAGACAGACAGACAGACAGAGATAGACAGATAGATGATAGATACATAGAGACACAGATAGATACACAGAGATAGATAGAGAGATAGATTAGATAGATGATAGATATCGATGATAGGTAGATGGTAGATAAAAAGATAAACAGAGATAGATGATAGACTGATCAATTGATTGATTGACAGATAGATAGATAGATAGATAGACAGACAGACAGACAACACGTATCTTCTCCCAGTCTGTGGGCTTATGTTTTTCATTCCCTTAATGGACCTTTGAGGATCTCAGACTCACCCCTAAGAGTAAACAGTGTGAACTCTGAGAAAATGTGACTTTTACCCAGTCAGCTGATGACCAAGAATAAGGTGCCTATGTGGCCATCACTAGCTCTCTCTGAGACCTTCTGAACCTCAGTTTTCTCAACTGTAAATGGGGTTCACTTTGATTTTTTCTTTAGTCCTTCAATTTTAAAACTCATTCTTGTGGGGCCTGAAGAGGATGGCCGGAGGTGGTGAATTCCATCAGGTTAGGAGCAGGGGTAGAGGGAAGGGTGGGGGTGGGCTGCAAAGTGTTGCAAGGACAGTAGGCAAGAGTGAATCAAGAGGGTAAGCTTTGGGCTGAGACTTATCTGAGTGATCTTAAGTAAACCACTAGGCCTCTCTGAGCCTGTTTCCTGGTGGAAAGCCTGTCTCCCAGGCTTTCCTCTGGGTTTACAGTTCATTCAATTCATTCACAAATACGTACAGCGGATCTATTGTGTGTCAGGCACTGCCATAGTGATCCTGGTTGAGGACCCCCATCCTAAATAAATCCTCAATAAATAGTAACTGCTTTCTATTTAGTAGCAGAATTAGTAGCTCGTAGCATGAGATGCTGACCCCATCCATTCAGAAATATTAGGAAGAGAATGCTTTTGAAATGAGGGTAACCTGGAGTCATTATTTCCAAAGTAGTGTTTCATCGCTTGTGCGGCCGTAGCAAATACCACTGAATGGGGGGTTTAAGCAACAGAAATTAATTTTCTCGTAATCCTGAAGGCTGGAAGTCTGAGATCAAGGTACTGTCCGGGTTGGTTTCTTTGGGAGGCCTCTCTCCTTGGCTTGCACACAGCATCTTCTTCTCCGTGTCTTCTTCAAGTGGTGGTCTCTGTGAGCATATCTATGTCCTCATCTCTTTTTCTCTCTCTTTTTTTTTTTTTTTTTTTTTTTTTTTTTTTTGGTTGAGACAGGGCCTCACTCTCATCACCCAGGCTAGAGGCATCTTTGACTTCCTGGGCTCAGGTGATTCTCCCACCTCAGCCTCCCGAGTAACTGGGACTACAGGCACATGCCAACATGCTCAGCTAATTTTTCGGTTTTTCTTTTTTTTCTGAGATGGAGTCTTGCTCTGTTGCCCAGGCTGGAGTGTAGCGGTGCCTTCCTTGCTCACTGCAACCTCCACCTCCCAGGTCCAAGTAATTCTCCCGCCTCAGCCTTCTGAGTTGCTGGGACTACAGACACCCACCACCATGACCAGCTAACTTCTGTATTTTAGTGGAGATGGGATTTCTCCATGTTGGCCAGGCTGGTCTCAAACTCCTGACCTCAAGCAGTCCACCCACCTCAGCTTCCCAAAGTGCTGGGATTACAGGCATGAGCCACTGCACTCGGCCAATTTTTTGTATTTTTTGTAGAGACGGGGTTTTACCTTATTGCCTCAAACTCCTGGACTCAAGTGATCCGCCTGCCCTGGCCTCCCAAAGTGCTGGGATAACAGGTTAAGCCACCACACCTCATCTCCTCTTCTCATAAGGACACAAATCATACTGGTTCAGGGACCACCCATATGACCTCATTTTACCTTAATTATCCCTTCAAAGACTCTATCCCCAAACATCTTCACATTTTGATATGTGAATGTATGAATTTTGGGGCGACAAAATTTAGCTCTTAATGATAGGAGATACTAAGAAATTATTAGAGCTTCTAGTTATGTTTATTTTTTTAAAAAAGCTAGAAGTCCAGTATGGACAATGCAAGGAGACCTTGTCTCTACAAAAAATTTAAAAATTAGCTGAGTGAGCGGTCTGCAGTCCCAGCTACTTGCCAGGCTGAGGTGGGAGGATCACATGAGCCCAGAAGGTAGAGGTTACAGTTAGCTGAGATCATACCACTGCAGGCTGGAGCCTGGGTGACAGAGCAAGACCCCATTTCAAAAAGAAAAAAAAACAAACTAAAACTTAAGCTTTATTAATGTTTAATAAATGGATTTATGGTTGATATCATTTAAAAATAAACATACCTGGCTGGGCGCAGTGGCTCATGCCTGTAATCCCAACACTTTGGGAGGCCAAGGCAAGTAGATCACGAGGTAAGGAGATCAAGACCATCCTGTCTAAAATGGTGAAATCCCATCTCTACTAAAAATACAAAAAATTAGCTGGGCATAGTGGCACGCGCCTGTAGTCCCAGCTACTGAGGAGGCTGAGACAGGAGAATTGCTTGAACCTGGGAGGTGGAGGTTGCAGTGAGCTGAGATTGCACCACTGCACTCCAGTGTGGGTGACAAAGTGAGACTCTGTCTCAAAAAAACATACACCCTTAGAATATATGCTCAAAAAATTGTTCTTGCTAGAGTGGCTTGGTTGAAGACGTTTGGAGATGATGATTTTAGCCTCGGGCTAAAATGGACAGTAGGTTGAGGAGCTGGCAAAGACAGGATGTAAGTGGGTGTTGAAGCTGAGCAGGGATAAGTTAGATCAGATCTGAAACTAAAGTGAGGTAACATGGAGCTGGCCAGGGGATTAAGCCAATTAACAGTGAACGAGGGACAGCCAGGCCAAGAGCAATGCCAGGCCAAGAGCAATGCCAGGCCAAGGGCGATGAACATTGTAATGAAATCACCAAGGGGAACCTTCAATCCTGTGTGTGTACTAGATCGTATTACTCAGCATCGTTAAGTGCCTCTGCCCTGCTAACTTGGGCATGGCCAAAGACTTGCTCTGGAGAGCAAGAAGACAATGAAGTATATGCAAAGGTGCCACATGCCACATAGGCTTGGCACCTTCCAAGCCAGTACGTGGGCCACCATTCTCTTTCTCTTCTCTCTCCCTCAGTGACTCCAGACACAGGCGGCTCCATCAACCTTGGCTCAGCACGGACGCAGAGCCATGGAAGGTCCTCGGCTGTCACGGAGTGTGAGTGGCAAGTAAATCTTTGCCGTCATCAACCACTGAGAGTCTACGGCCATTCATTTCTGCAGCTAACCTGGCCTATGCTGCTGCTGCAGTGTGTATTGTTTTCATAAACAAAGAACTGATAATCAAACTATTTAATAACTATCATAGCATGAATATCGACGAGTTCCAACAAAAGCCAGCGGAGGCACTGCTATATCACGAGTTCTCCTTTAGTTATCGGATCCTGGGGATGGGATCCCAGGGAAGCGGCTGCAGTCACTAGGATTGAGAGGCAGAGGGACCCAAAGGGCTCAGAGTAATGGCTCTTTCATGGGGTACACAGGTTTTTCAGTAGAACTGTGCCTGTGCTTCCCAGCCGAACAGCAGATCTAAATATAGGCATTTCTTCATCTCTTTAGCATTTCTCAGCACAGGACTCTCCCTTTAGATATGTGTCAGCCGGAGTTTCTTTTCCTTTACATTAAATTCCTCAGCCACGGGCGTTTCAACAACATCCTTGTCCTTATTGTCTTCTTCTACTAGTATGATTTTGACTCAGCACGATCTCACAGTACATCTCAGGACCACTTCTTAGCACAGGAGAAGAAAGGAAAAAATGGAATATCGGAGGATTGGATTTGGATTATGAAGGGCTGCAGATGACAGACAGCAGAACACTGCTGGATATTACTGATGTTATTTACTGATGTGACAGTTCATCGATTGCTATGGTTATTAGGCCCATACTTGCTAAATAAACGTATTGGCAGCTCTGGTCCCACAGTCTGTAGTCAAGATATTTGACTTAAGGAAAGAAAGGTGATTGCACCCAAACCTGCCAACCAATCACTAACCTCCAAATTGAAAAACAAAGCCAAGATTCACTCTACCGACTCGCTCCATAGAAACTAAACATTACCCTAAAATATGGCAGAATATCAAAGATTCATGAGCAGTTATGAGTCAAGACGGCTGAGCTCCAGTGCTTCTGATGGACGTCCATTCGCGGCAGATAGAAGGTGCTGGAAATAGCACCTGGTGAATTGCCAAATGTCTTAGCGATTTTAAATTCCTTAGTCCTACAGACTGTACATCAGTTGGGCAGAATACAATACCATATCACTGCATTTTTCCAAGCACTACAACATCACATAAACCTAGAGAATTCAATCCCTACTATTTACAGAGATATCTATTTAAAAAAATATTCTGGCTGGACGCAGTGGCTCACGCCTGTAATCCCAGCACTTTGGGAGGCCAAGGCAGGCAGATCACGAGGTCAAGAGATCAAGACTTTCCTTGCCAACATGGTGAAAACCAGTCTCTACTAAAAATATAAAAATCAGCTGGGTATGGTGACACACGCCTGTAATCTCACCTACTCAGGAGGCTGAGGCAGGAGAATCACTTGAACCTCAAAGACAGAGGTTGCAGTGAGCCGAGATCGCACCACTGTATTCTGGTGACAGAGAGATATTCTGTCTCAAAAAAAAAAAATTCATAAAGACCACGTTTTAGTCAACTTTAGTCAACTCTGAACCCCAGCTCAGAGCCTGACATGAAGGGAGTGCTCCATATATGTGTGTTTAACAAGTGAACAAAGTTACGAAGGTAAACAGACCAGCTCATCCGTTTATTGGCAGCCTCAAAATGCCATAAATATGATCATTTAGCAAATGTTCTTTGATAGTTAAAATTGGAGAGTGGCACCCAATGTATAAAAGCTGAAATCATGTAAACATTTTAAAAATGCACACTTGCATGTTTTTTGTTGATTTATGTGCAGAATGGTGATCTTCAGTTACAACAAGATCCATGCATTAATTATGCACCATCCTAGCAGCCATTCAGGAAATTCATTTAAATTAGGAAGTTCCTAAAAGGTTGTGGGGAAAATTAAAAAGGTTGTCCCAAGCGTCATGCTCTTCCATTGTAGGCATTCACTCAGAATCAGTTTACTCTCGCTTTGCACATAATTCTGTGACACTTAGCTACTGAACTCCAGGTTTACAACAAAGTAGCAGAAGAAAAAAGAATTAAGAGGTTTCTGATTGGCCTCTCAATTGATCCTGATTGGATCATGGTGGGGCCAAAAGCTTGGAACTAGGTAGGCAGAGAACACCCAAAACGAGATCTCAGGTGATGCTGGGAATGGCAGGAAGGCAAAGCAATGTCAGTATCAGAATCACCTGTAGACTGAGGCACAGGATTGAAACAAGAATGAAACACCAGAACAAGGGGGTGAAGCCACGTAATAAGAAGGGAACTCAAAAGGCAGAGAAAGTTCAGAATCCAAGGGGAGGAAGACCAAGTGTGAGAAAGCAGCCAGCCCACCCAGCAAGTCTCCTTGCTCAGACCAAGCACCCACGGCCAAGGAGCCTTGGGTCAGTCATGGCTCCACCCTCCCCTCGCCAGCCCTGTTTCCCCCAAAGAGGCAGGTGGTTGCATCTTCCTCCACTCCCCAGTTCTCTCCATTTGGGTCTGAGGCAAAGCTAACACCTGTGGGGGAAATAATTCATTCAATACATTTTAGGCCGGGCATGGTGGCTCACAGCTATAATCCTGGCACTTTGGGAGGCTGAGACTGGAGGATTCTTTAAGCCCAGGAGTTTAAGACCAGCCTGGGCAACACAGTGAGGCCCCATCTCTACAAAAGAAATATTTTAAAAAGTAGCTGGGTGTGGTGGCTAGTGCCTGGAATCCCAGCTGCTCAGGAGGCTAAGGCAGGAGAATACCTTGAGCCCAGGAGTTCAAGCTCTTAGTGGTCTTTGGATGACTAAACTTTAACACATCTTAGCTCAAAATATCTGATCACACCACTGCATTCCAGCCCAGGCAACAGAGTGAGATCCTGTCTCTAAATAAATAAATAAATACATTTTAATTGTGCAGCTATTATGTGCCAAGCACAATGTAAAAGGAAAGGGATACATTAGTAAATAAAACAGATCCTACCTGCATCGCACATAATTTCTAAATGAAGACACACCATAAACAAGCAACCATAAATACATTCTTGCAAAGTGAGAGAAGTGCTATGAGGAAAATGTACAGGATGGGGGATGGAGAATGAGGACGTCAGCTACCTTAGATGCAGTGGTCACAGGAAGTCTCTCTGTAGGGGATTTTGAGCTAAGATACGTTAAAGTTTAGTCATCCAAAGATCACTAAGATTAGTCTATAGTCTGACAACACAGGAGCTATTGACTTAGGGCAAGGCAGAACGAGTGAGGGGAGAGAAGTGTCTTGGCGTGAGGTTCCTCTTGAAGGACATGATAGAATCCAAGGGGAGGAAGACCAAGTGTGAGAAAGCAGCCAGCCCACCCAGCAAGACTGACCAGGTTACAGTCAGATGGTTAGAATCCAGGTGAGAGATATCAATCTTTAACTAAGGTCCGGAGCATATGGGGTAGAAATAACAAGGGTTGCTGGTGGATGTGGGATTTGAAGCTTAGTTCTACCAAGTCCCTGGGACCCCTGCAGTCAGCTCTTTCCTGGGGAATGGAAAGTGGGTTCCAGCAGCCTGAATTCAAGTGCATGATGAAACCAGAAAAGGCAAACGCCAAAATCAAAACTCTGAGGCTAAGAATACCTGCACACAGGTGCATGTGCCCCAGCTTTTCGCGGAGGGCAGTTTACCAGAACCCAGCGCAATTCCTAATTTCCATAGAGCCCAGATATAAATCAAGTCTGGCTAGTTCATTGTGGTTAATATAGTCAGGAAGTGTGCCACATTTTACAAAATTTTTCACCCAAAACGGTTTTATGTTAATGGTGCTTAAAGGAAAAATTTTCGTTTACCTGGAAAATTTAACTCCTCAAAGGGAAGTTTCGTTCAATAGCTAAAGTATGCCAATTCCAGATCCCCAAGGGAACTGCAACAATGTCTCACCGGGTGCGCTGCCTTGGGCAGTCGCTGTCGAGTTTGTTGCCAGGTGCCCGGGCCCGTTTGAAGGTCCGCGTCAGTCCCCTCAGTACACACCAGAGGAAGGGCCGGGACCACGCTTCCCCTCTCGGACGTGTGTTTTGTTTCTATTGCTGAGGTTTAGGGAGCTGCCTGGCCCCTCACGGGTTCCTATGGAAACCACCACCTTCGAGAAGATGGGAGGAGAGGCCAATTCACGGTCCACCCCGCGGGCCCCGCCCAGGCACCGGGTCCCTGCACTTGGCAGCCGGGCCGGGAAGGGCGCGGCCCGGAAGCTGGGCGTGGGCGGGGCTGGGGAGAGCGGAGAGGGGCGTGGCAGCCCTGGGCGGGGCCTGACTGCGCCTGCGCAGTCCGCGCCACTCAGGGAGGCGGAGGCGACGCGCCAGAGGAAAGATGGAAGACTATCAGGCTGCGGAGGAGGTAACCGCCGGGTCGGCGACGGAAGGGTGGAGGCCTAGAGCCCTGGGCGCGGAAGGACGCGCAGTCTTGACCGGAAAGCCCTGGCTGCCCCCCTCCCCGGGCTAGGCCGGTCGCGGCCGCCCACGGCCTGAGGTTCACGATCGCCGGGGTTCCGCGCAGCCCCAGCCAGCCCGGGTACTGCTGCCGTTTACCCAGCAGCGGATGCAGGAAGGAGATTGAGTTCCTTCCCGCGCGGGGCGGCACCGGGCGTGACTCGGACCGAGCGCCCGGGTGAACAGCGCGGAGACGCCTTCCCGTAGGGCCTGGCCCCGGCCCGCTGCCGACCTCACCGGGAGGATGACATCACCGCCCCTTGCTCTGCGGGGCGGACCCCAGCCCCGAGCGGGGCGCGGCGGCCGGGCTGGGAGCGCCGAGGCCCGGACGTCCCCGCGCGGGGGTGCAGGTGACACGCTCGCCCCAGCCCCTTCCCCCGGGCTGGCGTCCCGGCCACCCCGCGCCTTTGTCTCGGACCTCACCTGGTTCTGCAGCGCTGGGAATGAGTAGCATATTTCATTTCTGTTTGTCTGTAAGAAAGCTCATTGTTGTGGGGTGGGGGGAGGAACCGTCTCTTATTGCCTCCTTGAGGAAGTAGTAGGATAAAGCTCACGATCTTGCCAAGCAGAAGACACCCACCGGCACCGTGTACGTTAAATGGCTTTCTTTCAAGCTCACGGTCATTGGGGAAATAGAGCTGATGGGCGCAGCTGAGATACAACACTCATTTTCTTCTCACTGAATAACCCTCGTTGAAATTCAGAGTCCAAGGTATTATACAGCCTGTCAAAAATAAAAACTATGATACATTTGGTAAGATTGGACATTTTACCATTTATGAAATTTAAGGAGGAATATTTTCAGGGAAAATAAAACTAAGGCTTAAGCTTAAGGACATTGTAGATTCAGTTTTGATCTGATTTCCTCACCAACGTGCACTTCCTGTGATAGTGGCATAATGGGTGTTTGAATGCTGATGGCAACCAAGTGAATAATGATGAGAAGACCTGGTTCAGGAGCAGCTGGCAAAGGACAAACCTTTTCCCTTAAACTGTTGCTAATATTGGAAAATGGCTTGTATTGTAAGTAATATCAAGTAAAACTGTTCTAAAAAAAAGAAATGGCTATGTAAAGGGAAGCCCTTAATACTGCGGTCCGATTCTGGCTCCCACAGATGAGGTAGCTAAGTGACTTTATTATTCTAGATCTCAGTTCCGTATGTATCAAATGAAGGGGCTAGACAGAGTGATGTGTTTCCTATGGGATGGATGCTCTGGGAGGTGGAGGCCATGGCTGTCTTGTAGTAGGCATGCCTTAGGTATTTACTGAATGGTCCCCTTCTGGTCCTCCCACCAGCCTCTCTGCAGCCTTTTCTGCATCTCTTCTAACTTCATGTAGATTCCTGAGCCTTTGTAACTATTCTCTCAACTCATCATTCATCTTTCTTGGAGAAGTTGAAACTGTTCACTGGATTCATTACAACACTCTGCTTTCCACGAAACAGTCTTTAAAACGTCCCAGGCCGGGCGCGGTGGCTCAAGCCAGTAATCCCAGCACTTTGGGAGGCCGAGGCGGGTGGATCACGAGGTCAAGAGATCGAGACCAACCTGGTCAACATGGTGAAACCCCGTCTCTACTAAAAATACAAAAAATTAGCTGGGCATGGTGGTGTGTGCCTGTAATCCCAGCTACTCAGGAGGCTGAGGCAGGAGAATTGCCTGAACCCAGGAGGCGGAGGTTGTGGTGAGCCGAGATCGCGCCATTGCACTCCAGCCTGGGTAAAAAGAGCGAAACTCCGTCTCAAAAAAAAAAAACAAAAAAAACAAAACGTCCCTCAACCTTTTTCATACTTGAACCATATGAAAGGTGATACAGCACCTTTCCTTTGTAATTAAGGTCACTATAATCACTTGGAAGGATCCTTTAGGCTTCCAGAAATGACCTAATCTCTAAGATATTGCAAATTGTCATTCACTCAGTGAGTTGGTTTTGTTTCAGTCTGACTTATGAGTACAGCAAGTGAGGTGGCTTCAGAAAGTCCGCTCTTGACCCCCCTAAAAAGAAAGGGCAGGGCCTGCAGTGAACAACAGCCAGGCAGGGAGGAAGACTCACTGCCAAGTCAAGGTTCTCTGCCTTGATTCCCCAAAGATGCATATTGACTGAGGGTCCCAGGGGCTGCCCTCTTGAAGGAATGTGCAGAGCTACGTACATTTCCTGTGACTCAGCAGTAACTTTAAACGCCTGTGCTCATGTGAAGAGCACAGTGGCAGGCAAGTGCCTGACCAATGTTATTTTCAGGATGATCTGTCACCCATTCAGATCTGCCATGTGTAAAAGGGAAAGAAAGAAAACTATACTCTTGGCACTAGATTACTGCAGGCAGCCCATCTCCTGAGTCATCCGGACACTGACAGAGAACGGCCATGCTGGCAGCTGGTGGTTAGTCCTGGAGCAGGAGGGCAGCACTGGGAAAGAAAAATAATTATCTGGAAATAATACAATCATTGTAAATTTTACAACTAATGGTGCTTTAAAAAAATTTCCTCAAGGCCAGGACTCCTAATCAGTTTACACCAGGGAAGAGAGAATTACATCTTAAATGGATTGCTTCAGCAGCTTCAGTTAATTTATGCAAAAATTAAACAACTCATTAAGCCTCTCTGTTGGTTATGATTCCAGCAGCCAGTTGAAATGGGAGATTGAATTCTAGTTTAAAGTGAAATCTTAAGAGTGTGGCATGATTAAAACAAGACAGGCTGGGCGCAGTGGCTCATGCCTGTAATCCCAGCACCTTGGGAGGCCGAGGCAGGAGGATCACCTGAGGTCAGGAGTTGAAGACCAGCTTGGCCAACGTGTTGAAACCCCATTTCTACTAAAAATATGAAAATTAGCCAGGTATGGTGGAGGGCACCTGTAATCCCAGCTACTTGGGATGCTGAGGCAGGAGAATCACTTGAACCTGGGAGGTAGAGGTTGTAGTGAGCTGAGATTGTGCCACTGCACTCCAGCCTGGGCTGCAGAGTGACACTCCATATCAAAAATAAATAAATAAAAATAAAACAGAACACCTTTCAATTATGTGTATCTATTCTAGTCTTCTGGTTTCTGAAGACTTGCAATGCCATCCATCCTTGGTAAAGTGAACAGTCTAGTTAGATTATTTCTAAGGTCTTCATTTCTAAATTATGTTCATTACCTAAATCTGCATTTACCAATGTAGTGGAAATATCTTTTAAATAAATCAAACTTAACCAAATATTCTTTCTTACAGACTGCTTTTGTTGTGGATGAAGTGAGCAACATTGTAAAAGAGGTAAGAGGAGAAATGCTCTCTTCTTAAATGTTTGTAGCTTATATTAGAGAAAATGATATGTTGTAAATATCATCTTGGAATTGTTTCAACCAAGTCTCTGTTTTGGTGTTTCAAATAACAGGTTTTATTTCAGTAAATAGCTGGATAAGAATTGCTCCTATATTATGTAAATTATATATTTTAAATCAGACAAGGATTTTATGCACATAGCATTATTACTGAATATCATCAAAACTTGATTTTATAATCTTTTAGCATAAAAGACTCCTGGCATACTAATAAATGTTTCCAGGGCTTAATGAAGAGTGAGTTTAAGAAAATTCAACTTCTAGTTACTCCAGACCAGGTGATCCAGTTTGGGACTTATTTGCTTACTTTTCTTACATTCCTAAACTTCACACTTTTTTGCGTTATTGATCATGAGGAGGATGAGACACAGAAGGGATGCTTTTTATTCATTCAGAAAGTACACACTGAGGGAGCATGCAGGGCGTAGACCTTCTTGGAGTTTACAGCTGTGGGGCAGGCAGTTCAGACACATCAAATAGTCCTGCTGGGAAGTGTCCGCTTGCATTTGCTGTGTGGTAAATGCCACTAGAGGTGGTGCTGTGAGAACACTGAATAGGGAGTGGGATCCACCCAGGGAGTTCAGGGACTATTTAGAGCTGAAAGCTGAAGAATGATAGAAGTAGGGGTAATGCAGCAAAAAGGGGGGACAAGGCCTTGTGGGAGGTGGGGGCAGTGCACGTTGTGTGTGAGGGAGTGGAAGGAGGTGGGTGTGGCTGGAGTGGTGCTGAGAGCTAGGGGCCCTGGCGTAGGAATGAAGCCAAAGATTTTCCTTGTCAACTTCCCTGCCTTCCCTGGGTAAGATGGGGCACAGACATTAAAGCCATTGGCTAAAAGAAAATTATAAGATGATCTGAATTTAATGATACTGTTTGGTGTTTCATATGTAATTTAGGATTTAATGTAAATTATTGACTAGTGTTCAATAAAAAAACACAACCTATGTTTGTGACCAGTATCCAAAAGCAAAATGATTTTGTTTTACCATTTACATTGTTCAGAATCAGGCATGACTTTCCTGTTGCTTTGCGGGATCTATAAGTTTGCTTTTCATGGTTATCTAAATCCAGTTTCACATGGATCACATTAGGGACCAGAAAGGTGGGTGGATTACAACAGAACTGGGAACAGTGGACGTGGCTTGTTGGGAAGTCTAGTTCTGCCTCCGTTGTTTTCTGCCTTAGCTTTGACTTGGTTTCCAGGTGGCAAATGCAATTGAAAGTACACATTTCTGGCCAAGCACGGTGGTTCACACCTGTATTCCCAGCACTTTTTGGGGCTAAGGCAGGCAGATCACTTGAGGTCAGGAGTTCGAGACCAGCCTGGCCAACATGGTGAACCCCATCACTACTAAAAATACAAAAATTAGCTGGGCATGGTAGTGGGGGCCTGTAATCCCAGCTACTCGGGAGGCTGAGGCAGGAAAATTGCTTGAACCTGGGAGGGAGAGGTTGCAGTGAGCTGAGATCACGCCATTGCACTCCAGTCTGGGCAACAAAAGCGAGACTTCATCTAAAAAAAAAAAAAAACACACATTTCCAATCCAATCCACATGGAAACATGAGGGGACATTCCAGTGTTACTTGAACTTGTATCACTGGCTTCAATAGCTTTTTCCCCTCCACAATAGGTAATTCTGTATTCAGGTTACCCAAGTATTGGGTAGTAGTCAATTTGCACAAATCCAAAATTGGTTCCCTCCTCCCTGAAAAACTGAATGTCAAAGTATGTGTGGAGAGCTGGCAGAGGGAGAGGTTTGGCTCGAACAAAGCCTTCTCCCCCTTTGACAATGGCCAGGTCTAGTAATACTGCTGTCCCCTTAAACCGGGACTTCTGGCCCCCCACACCCCTTGTAGCGTCTGAGCTGGGAGGGAGCACAGTAGCAGAGGACGACAAGTCAGTCAGACCTGTGAGTAACGTGACTGCCCAGAGTCCCCAGGAGATCATAGGCAGTCTGTAGGTAGAAAGCAGAGTGTGACCTAGGGAGGTTTTAGGTCCTCAAAAGCAAGGTCACTGGATCCAAGCCCCAGGCATCAGATCCCTGTCTGTCACCATCATACAAAGCTCAGACTCCAGACTGCTGGTGTTCTCTGCCTGTCTGAGGACAGACCTTGGCCCTCACTGAATGTTTCTATTTTCACTTTAGCTCATAACTGTCATAGAAATTCAGGTTCCTGGTTTCCAGCACAGCCAAGTTAGGGCTAGAGAAGAAGGCTGCTGAGATGCAAGCTCACTGGCATCCAAGTGAAAGGAGACCGACAGTGAAAGACCCAGAAAATCACACGATGGCAGTATCATAATAATAAGCTTAGCAAGAGCAGCGACAGTGAGCCCTGCATCGTCAGATAACCCCAAAGCATATAGCACAGAAAAAGAAGTAAACGTATAATAAAGGAAAAAACTGGGGCTGAATGCCGTGGCTTATGCCTGTAATCCCAGCACTTTAGGAGGCTGAGGCAGAAGGATCACTTGAGCCCAGGCATTTGAGAGCAGCCTGGGCAACAGAGCAAGACCTCATCTCTACAAAAAACTAGCTGGGTGTGGTGGCACGTGTCTGCAGTCCCAGCTACTGGGGAAGCTGAGGTGGGAGGATTGCTTGATCCCAGGAGGTCAAGGCTGCATTGAGCCAGGACTGCGTCACAGCTCTGCAGCCTGGGCAATGGGAGGCCCTGCCTCAGAAAAAAAATGAAAGAAAAAAATTTCATCACAAATCTAAAATAAGTTCTGGACTATAAAGGGCTTTTCTTATCTGAAAAATGCACTTAATGTGATAACATTCCCAGACAATGCTGGATAAAAGAAGTATTTTTTAATAGATGATTATTTGGATAGGTTTATATATTATCAGTTGTACAAATAATACAATTCATCTAAAATACAGTATTAGTATATGTTAAGTAGTATTAGATAACACTTTAAAAAAAGGAATAGGTAAAATACTTTCTAGCCTCAACAAGAAAACAATGTATTATCTATAAATATTAATAATAGTGAATATTAAATGCAATTAGGTCAAAATGTATAATTTGACAGACTGAATTTTTAAAACAAGTATCAGACTTCCTTAAATGAAATGTAATGCTCTTAAACAAAAAGTGTATTTGCAGAGGCATCCTCATGATTAAAAATAAACTTCATAAATCACTTCTGGGGGTGGTAACTGTCAGTTCCTAATTGAAAGGTGGTGTGGGCGCATTTGCGTAACTGTGACACGCTTTTGCTTGGTTTTCTAGGCTATAGAAAGCGCAATTGGTGGTAACGCGTATCAACACAGCAAAGTGAACCAATGGACCACAAATGTAGTAGAACAAACTTTAAGCCAACTCACCAAGCTGGGAAAACCGTTTAAATACATTGGTAATGGATTTTTGTTTCTTGTATATTTGGGGGATAGTTCTTTAACACCAGTCAGGTGTGTCCAGTACCAGAAATGACAGACAACGTGGCCTTACCTCAGGGAGTCGGTCGTGTGTGGAGTATACGTTAGCACACTTGACCGTTTGGCTGCTGGTACAGTTGCAGGGCGTATGTGAAGCAGGATCTTATAGGTTGTCCCATCAGATGCTTTTCGAACAGGTGAAGCATAGAGGAAGTGTGTACAGCCACCCACCCACCGCAACTGAGGATTTTTTGACTTTATGATGGATTTATCAGGGTATTAAGTGTATTTGCAACTTACGTTTTCATTTATTGTCAATTCATGATGGGTTTATGGGACATTGTAAGTTAAGGAGCACCTGTAATTTGTCAATATAGTGAAAGAAGGCGATCTGTCCCTATAGTTTTTCTCGAAAACATCAACCATGCGGAGCTATGTACATTTGCTAAAAGTGGACAAAATGACATTTATGTTGCCAAGTAGATTTCTCTAATAAAAGTTTGTTTTAACTCAAGTGACCTGTGTAATTATGCAGAAGAATGGAGCAGGATTACACACAGCAAGCTCCTGCTTCTGGGACAGCTCCACTGACGGTATGATCTTCATTCATGTTAGAAAAGTTTTGTGTGCATTTTCCCTGAAAGTTTTCAAGTCACTTCTTGGATCATGCTGATATATATTAACTAAAAGCAGTGTTTTGATTGGATGTTTCTTATCTTTGAATGCAATGCATGTTTAGCACCTTTTAAAACATTTCATGATAGACTTGCATAGCCTAGAGACAGGTACTTGACTGTTGGCCTTATTGTGAGTAGAACGTCAAGTCCGCCAGCTTTCCTTGTCTCAGATGCTACTCTGTCCTCCTGCAGGGAGCTGCACCGTGCGATGGGAGAATAAGACCATGTACTGCATCGTCAGCGCCTTCGGACTGTCTATTTGACCTGCAGTCCAGCCTGTGACCTTTCTCCTTTTGTCTCTAGTTCATCTTCTAACCACCAGCCATGAATTCAGTGAACTCTTTTCTCGTTCTCTTTGTGTTTTGTGGCACTCTCAAAATGTAGAGAAAAAAGCCAAATGACCGCACTGTGATGTGAACTGCACCGAAGTCAGACGAGTATCCCTGTAGGTCACCTACAGCTCGCGTTGCCACTTGTCTTAACTCTGAATATTTCTTTTCAAAGGTGCTAAAATCTGAAATCTGCTAGTGTGAAATTTGCTCTACTCTCTGAAATGATTCAAATACACTAATTTTCCATACTTTATACTTTTGTTAGAATAAATTATCCAAATCTAAAGTCTGTTGGGTTCTTTAGTCTATTGCATAGTATCATAAATGATTTCCTGGTATTTATTTAATGAGTGGCTTCAAAATCCCATAAAACTAAAAAAAAAGAAGTTGCAGTTCTGTTGTGGTCCTCTCCATGATGTACTCATTTCACCCATGGGACCAGGATCCTGAAGGCTCTGTTGGGTTCTGGTTAGATTCCACCCCTGGGCTTCACAGCCACCATTCTTAAGGGGTGGGAGGTGGGCAAGCCAGATTCTATTCTTCTCTTTAGCCAGAGAGCTCTAACTCACACTTGGCCCAAAGCTGTAACACCGTAACTGTTAATCCCATCTTCCCTGGAGCACTCACAGACTGTTTTAGTACTTCATAGCTTACAAAATGGCTTTCACAATCATTTTGTGTCCTCAACAATTTGCAGCCATTTAAAAATCAGAAAATGTGTTTGTAAGTTATCTGATGAGTTTAAAGCCACACATCCAAGAAAGCAGGGAGATGGGCCCAAACCCAGGACTCATTTCCATCTTCAGTGCTCTTCCTCAGGCCACGTTAGACATGGCAATAAAGGCACCTCCGTCTCTGCTTGCTGAAATGGAAAAGCTCTGCCATTGTCTCCAAAGCTGCTTTATTAAAGCATTTATGTCTGCAAGGCCAAATTAACTCCACACAAAAAGCAAGTCAGACAGAAAAGTGAATACTAAAAATTTATTAACATTTAGCAGAAGGGTAGTGTCAGAATTAAGCCATTCGCAAAACATGAACTTACCATAAACATTCATTTTTGCCTGATGACAGCAACAACTGTGATGGGGTGGCACTGTGCTCCACAGATAGTCCACACCCACGCACACGGCCCTACCTCTCCTTCCACAACCCAACACACGGCTCTACCTCTCCCTTTGGGCGTAAGGTTTAGTGTTATTTTTTACAAATATTTACAGTCATTTTGTAAAAAGGCAGTTTTCAGTAGCAGAAAATTCTTCTGTTTCATAGTATGGTTACCAGCGTTATCTCCAATGTCAAACCAAGATAAACAGCATCACAAGATGTCACAGATAAACACAACTTCCCTTCGGCCAGGGGAAAAGATGTGTATCTTTTTTTTTTCCCCCAAAAGTCCAACCTCTAAGGCAACTGGTTTCTAAAACACTCAAAATACGCAAATACACTTCATGTTTTAAGTCTCATCTTCACTACGTGTTCAGAGAGACATCCCTTTTGTGAGAATCTGTTTTTCCTATGATAAAGGATTCAGGAAATAATTTATCACATTATAACCTATTTAACACAACTACCCTCAGTAAATAGTTCATAAAATACTTGACGCTGGTGACATTTGTCTTGTAACCTCCCCATTTAGTGGGTTGGGTTTACATAATGTGTCTAGGCTTTGATTGCAATCTGCAATTATGTACAGTAACAACCTTACCGTGAATATCGTATGTATCTCCCCTTCTCTAGCCTTTCAAATGGGGCTTAAGAGAGAAAAATGGCACCACATCACTGCTGTAATGATTTAATAATAAATCAAGCAGACTTATTATCCACATGGATAACAAAGCTCTCCCTAGGGAAACTGAAATACCTCTGGTCATCTTCCAGTTCCCCTAGACTGGACCAGTATTAAAAAAATCCCAGAGATGATGTTACTCACACCATTACCATGAAAAAACGAAGTCAGCCCTTTCAGTTTGCAAAACTCTCCTCGCAGAAAGACAATTTTCTTGCTACTGTCAAAAGTTTCTGGTAGACTTTAGTGTTTTAACCCGATACTTATGGCACATATTCTACATGCCAGCTGCTATGGAGTTTAAGCAAAATTTTACATGGGGTGCGTAATATGTTAATATTTGTGATATACCAGGGAAGACAAGTTGAAAATACATGATAAACATTTTCCCCTTAAGTACTTTCCTTTTTCTGATTTCCAACTTAGTTACACAAAGTAAATAAATAATCCCATATTCTTCATTTCAATGATGCCATGAAGACTCAATGTATAAAGATAATAGTCATCAGTTTATAATTACAGTATAGGACAAAGATAAGTTTTAAAAAGTTCTAGTGTGTGTATGGCTAAATGCCTCAAATATTTTACATTTACTGATAAATAACAGCATTCCAAATCATGGATGATTATTTTATGATTAAAAGTTGTAAACTGTATCACAGAATATGTTAACCAGCACAAGTCTTCATTAGTTTACATAAAAGTATAGTTACAGTAGTCTTATTTAGAAGCTGTAAAATTTGGTAACAGACATTTTTTTTCAATCAAAAAAGTCATCACATCATTGCAAATTTAAAAATCATGTAAACTTGAGTTACCCTTGCAATAACACGTCTTAAATATTCATATTTACAAGATTTTTTAAACAAATGTGAATGGACTCCGTATTAAAAGTATCACTAAAGTTTAAAAGGAAAGATACAGAGTCATAACAAATAGTCTCTCATGAACATCTCTGAGATCCTAGCACTATTTAACGTGGATAATTTGAAGCTCTGCATGGTAATATGAGTCAGTGCATAGATGAAGGAAAAAATTGGGTACTCTTTGCATTTCGAACTATCATCTTCTGGACCTCAATTCGCCAAGACGGCATCAGTCAGGTTGCCCACAGTTACCAGATGTTAACAGAGGTGTGACTGTAGAGGTCAAGGGGAAAGCAAGGGAGATGTCCACACGAGACTTCTATATGGAGACCTTCACTAAAAGGAACGGGGAAGTTCCAGGGCCTTGTACGATGCCACAGATTCAGCAGTGCCAAGGACTTCATGGAGGAGGTTGTCCCTACCTGACTGCTGTGTGATACATGGAGGACAGGGAACCTCTTCTGCACAAGCTGCCTTCTACCCAACCAGGTTTCCCATGAACCATTTAAAACATTTTTCCTTTTGCTTCAAGATATGAATTTTAAAAACTTTTGCCAATAAAGAATCTAAAAATACCAGATATAGGTGATGGGGAGGAAGGCAGCAAATCACACTGCCACGTGTGTACCTATGCAACAATCTTGCATGTTCTTCACATGTACCCCAAAACCTAAAATGCAATAAAAAAAAGTTTTATCTTTCATTGAGCTTTACTTTTAGACAGGTTCTTGCTCTGACACCCAGGCTGGAGTGCAGTAGCACAATCATGGCTCACTGCAGCCTCAACCTCTAGGGCTCAAGCATTTCTCCCACCTAAGCCTCCTGAGTCGCTGGGACTACACGGGCATGCCCTAGCATACCTGGTTATTATTTTTTTTTTTTTTTTAATATTTT
>NW_016107321.1:6169378-6178853 GCF_001604975.1 Cebus imitator
AAAACTCTATGGCATTTCATATTCAACAGAACTGCAGAAACTGCTATTTATTAGAATAGTAAGGGTTCCTCTCCTGCCCACACCAGCCACAGGGAAATCATTCACAGTCATGTGTGTGCACACACAAGCCCCTGAAAAGCACCATGGCAATAAGACCTTCCCCACGGGAGTTGGTAACC
Organism: Cebus imitator; assembly: GCF_001604975.1. Lineage (NCBI taxonomy): Eukaryota > Metazoa > Chordata > Mammalia > Primates > Cebidae > Cebus > Cebus imitator. The sequence continues at coordinate 6,169,558 of NW_016107321.1, forward strand.
TGCAAATTATCTTAGCCTTTCCTTATTCAGCTTACCAAACCCTCCCCAGAACTCCACACTGTTACTTCACCTGTGGTGATGTAAAGCGTTGGAACCCAGGCATCCTCCATTCCTGGGGAGTCGTAACTTACACACTGCACAAAACACAGTCTATGTAAGTGACCCATCACTTCAGCCACTTGGTTACCCAGGGCACTAGCCGCTGAACGAGGAAGGACTGCCCTGAAGCAGCTACAGAAAAGGCTTCCTTTGAGTTGAAAGGGTCAAAAAACTACCACAGAGAAGGGAAGCACTCGGGTAATGCTGTCATGCTGTGGACCTAGTCACAGGGTTGCCCATGAACCTGGAATCAGTGAATGATTAAAAAAAAAAAAAAAAAAAAAGTACATAATTGACTCCACTAAAAATGGGTAATTTCCTCCTTATCACTGAAAACATGCACTCTCATCTGAAATCTTTGTAAAAAGGATTTGACTGTTCAAACTTTTTATCAGCACCTCTCCTCACAGCTATCAATTAGACAACAAATTGGCTAAACATTTAAATTTGCCTTCAGTTTTGGTTTTCCTTTAAAAATTATGTAAACAAATAAGGAACAGGAAATCTCTTGTCAAATGGGACGGTCGGGAAACGGTCACCAGGGAAAGCATCCAGGCACCTTGTCACCTCACCCTGGCCTGGCAGGGGCTCAGTCACTGTCTGACTCCTCCTTGTACTTGGCCCGGATGGCCTGGCCGTTCTGCAGGGGCATTTCTTCATAGTCACTCCTGTTAGCAAAGAGACCTTTGAGACCGTCTGACTTCTGACAGCTCTTTATTTTCTTCTTCCGCACTGACACGCCATTCCAGCAGGAACTCGCTCATAGCTTCACTCTCTCAATCTTCCATCACCAGCAGCATGCTACTGCTCACCCCGTCCTCCTCACCCCACCCCCAGGGCCCACCAGTCCAGAAAGCAGACTTCTTCCTGTGGCCACCATGCCCCACAGGTATCCAAAAGAAAGGAATACCACCACATCTAAGCCCGAATACTGGGAAAACAGAAAACCATGAACCACAGGACACTCCCAGGTAAATGCTTTAGTCCCTTGAAAATAATTTTAGAATAGTCACCCGTTTAAGTAAGCATGCAAGGCCACAGTGGGATGCCCAAGGTGCGCCAGCCTTCTAAGGGACAGGGACTTACCCATAAATCACATCATCATCGGAGTCATTGAGCATGGAGAAGGCAGGGTTGTCTTTCAGCTGGGACTCTGAAAACCAACAAGAGCATTTTCATCTCCAGCCACTGACACAATTAGCCTGGACAGGCAGGACGCTCTCCCCGACAAAGGACAGGAGTCGGAAAGGGCTGGACTCAAATTGCAGATGCTGCCGCATCTGTACGAACCTCAACAAATCTCGTGAGGCTATTTTCTCATCTATAAGACAGGGATGGGTTGGCCTGCCTGGCATGGATGTCCTGAAGGCTGAGGGAGGTGGCCTCTGGGAAGGCGCAGGCAGGCCTGCTGGTGCCCTCGCATGGGCCGTCCCTGTTGACGTGGGGAGCCAAAAACAGGCCCCAGGAGACCCGGCTCTGCCATGCCTGCGCCCACCCAGTCCTTGGACATGCAGCGAGCTGCTGCTTCTGAATGCCTTCTTGTGTAAAATGGGCACAATTACATGTTTATCATCAAGTTGTTGTGAAGCTTAAGATGCCGGTCGTGAAGGAGCTCGGAAAGTGGCAGCACATGGTAAGATGTCTCGGGGCGGGGCGGGCCTACCTGTGTTCTAGAAGGCTCCCTTCCATTTCATTCCCTGTGCAAGAGGGTTGTTTTGGTTTCATTTCCGGACGACTGTTTTTGTATGTTTTGGCTTTTTTTGAATGGTAACAACACTACTACAGATGGTCCCTGACTTACAATGGGATTATGTCCTGATAAATCCATTGTTAAAATGAAAATATCATTAAAATGCACTGACTATATCTAACACACTGAACATCATGGCTTAGCCTATTCTGCCTTAAATGTTATTACATTAGCCTACAGTTGGGCAAAATTATCTAATGCAAAACTTTTTTTTTTTTTTTTTTGCCACAGGGTCTTATTCTGTCACCAAGGCTGGCGTGCAGTGGCGTGCTCATAGTTCACTGCAGCTTCACCTCTTGGGCTCAAGCGAGATCATCCCTCCTCAGCCAAACGAGTGGCTGGGACTACTGGAACATGCCACCGCAACTGGCTAATTTTTAATTTTTTTCTAGAGACGGGGTCTCTATTTTGTTCCCCAGGCTGGTTACAAACTCCCAGCCTCACACAATCCTCCCACCGTGGCCTCCCAAAGTGCTGAGATCAAAGCCTATTTTGTAATAAAACTTTGGACTATCTCATGAACTTATTGAATGCTGTACTGAAACTGAAAAACAGAATTGTTTGATTCCTCCCGAATGTGAATTGCTTTTGCACCATTGTAAAGTCAAAAACAATCTCAAGCTCAACAGCATAAGCTGAGAACTGCCTGTAGTTGACAGACTTGACTTCGTACAGCTGATGGACCTGTGGCTATGCTATGGCACACCAACAAAGTGAGTGTATTAACTCTGCGTGGGAATGCCACGACACAGGCTCCCTGTGTGCTGGGCCCCAACTCGTCTCAGAGCTCAGCATTTAAACTCACTGTCTCTCTGCCAAGAGAAACGACTGGGAATCATGGTGCCCACATGAATGGGAAAACCAGGAAGTGGGTCCTGCTGAACACAGGCTTCTGTGCCCGATACCTGGCCAGGAGCCCAGACCCCAGGGTGGCTTACCATAGAGGGCATTCTTCGACGGAGAATACACAAAGGCCAAGGTGTAGAGATAAAAGTTCAGCAAGCCATAGAAAGATAAGAACTCGGCTGGTGGCACTGTCAAGGGAAGGAACAAAGCGTCTGGACGCCTCAGTCAGTGGCTCTGCGGCACCCTGACCACTTTCCGCCATCAGCAGCCCCTTCTAGTGCTAAGTACCAGCCAGCGCCCGGGGGCCATAACCCAGACATCAGGACACCACGGTTCACGCCCACAGCCAGGGTCACAAGGACTCCTCAAGGTCACAGTAAATAACAGGTGAACCGCGGCCTATCACGTCAGTGGAAACCTGGACCCACTGAGCCATCTGGTGGCACTCCTGTCACCACACTGAGAGCAGGGCCAGAAGAGATGAAGTTACATGGAAAGGGCAGAAGGCCGTAGGCATATAGTGAATCAAAGTATTTAGACACAATAATGAAATAAAGAATTGGGAACAAACTCTCAAACCAGTTGTTCTGAACATTTTCTGGATTACAGCTCCCTAAGAAAATGTGATAAAAGCTTAGCATAAAATTCAGTCACAAAAATCTGAAAAACTGTGTATTAATTCATACATTAATTGGGACATAAGTAGTCCCAAAAAAAGAACCCAAGATTTAAAGGATTAACGCCTGAAATGTCCCCATCAAGGGGGAGTGGAAAGCACACCCATAAGCTCTTGGACCTCTGGGCAAGGGCAGGGCTCCCCAGAGACCACAGCCCTGCGCCACTGGCCTTGGGCACAGCAGGAATCGAAGGGGGTCCCAGGATTTTAGGAGCCCTTCTCTACAGACACAGCCTCAGCCTGCCACGACTATTATGCCCCTGGATACATCTCAGTGACGGTGACAGAGACACCCCCAGCAGAGGCTCACAGCAGCCTCGGCCACCTCGCAGTGCTCTGCTGGAGGGTAGTGGGGGCTTGGACCCCCATGGTGTGGAGGGGTGACTACACCGCACTCACCGCATGGTGCCCGCCCCTCTGGGTAGAAAGCAGGGTGGCGTGGGCACGCTCCAGAGCGCCAGCCCCCCTGGGTTTCGAGCCGGGCTCTGCTACCCGAAACCTGATCGGGGGGAACTGCTGAGCCCTCAGGCCCAAGTTTCTTGTCTACAGAGGAGGGACAAGGCCACCCATTCCTGCGGCTGCAGTGGGGCCAACTGAGACGCCTCTCGGCAGCGATGAGGCCTCCAGGGAACAGGACTCGAGGAGCTGATCCGTCTCCTCTCACGAGGGGCAAACCTGAGCCACCAACCGCTCTAACACTAGGCAGACCTTCCTCGGCCGGGGCCTCCAGTTAAAAGGATATAATTCTGGTAGTGAGTGGACAGCTCTGCTACAAAATTGTCTTGCAGTACTTGTGCTCCAAATCGCAAATAAAGGATGACAATGCTGAAAAAGACAGAGCAGCAGAGACAGAATGTGACCATGCCTAAAAACAGCACTAGTCTCAGAGAAAGGCTTCATTCACCCCATTCAGCCTTTCGCTCTGTACACTACGATTTCTGCATGGGAACCTCCACACACATGCACAGATGCACACACACACACGGGCACAGAGCCCCTGCCTCTGGTTTCTGGTCTTGGATCTAGGCAGGCTAGACACACACACACACACACACACACACACACACACACACACACAGTCCCTGTCTCTGGTTTCTAGTCTCGGATGTAGGCAGGTTAGACCCACCAGCGGGCTGCAGAGATCAGATGAACCCTGCTGCGACCCCGTCCCTCTCTCCACTCGGGGCCTTGAAGCCCCTCAGCACATTCTCCTCCCTGCTCTCGCAATTCAGGTTTTCGAGACTGTCTCCTGTGACAGAGCACCCCCCCGCTAAGGGAAGCCACAGCTCCCCTTTCAGACACAGGGACACCTCCCCAGTCAGTCGCAGTGACTTCCACAGTGACTAAGTCAATGCACCTTTAGTTCAGACTCCCACTCAGTGACAGATGACAATGGAGGCCTTGGGTAACACAGGTCACAGGCTCCTTCCCCCACCTGCCTTCCCCCTCACCTCCCACGTGCCACATGTTCTGCAGCCTGGAGCAGCCACACACAGCTTTCAGGGCTCCTTCTCAGGTCCCCAGCCAAATGTCACCTCCCCAAGAGACACATCCCCAAACCACTCATCTATGGCAGACCCCTCCCCTCCACAAGTCACGTCTCCGTTTCGTTTGTGGCATGGCACGCAGGCAGTGTCTTTACTTGTTTGCCACTTGTCTCCCTCTGTGGGAACATAAATCCCATGACAGGAACCTGCCTGCCAGGGCAGGCACTAGGTCACTATTTGGAGGATAAATGCGTTCCCCTAACACTCCTGTGAAAAGAGAGCACGAGGCAGAGCAACTTCTGAGACAGAGGCCACCAACAGGAGACAGCAGCTCCCAACTCGGGGACTAGGTAGTTTAAGGGTGAAGATATGAGACTGAGGGTGTGAGGGTGTGAGGGCGAGTGTGAGGGTGTGAGAATGAGGGTGAGTGAGGGGGTGAGGGTGAGCGTGTGACGGTGTGTATGAGGGTGTGTGAGTGAGGGTGTGTGAGGGTTAGGGAGGGTAAGGGTGTGTAAGGGTTAGGGTGTGGCGTTAGGCTGTGTGAGTGAGGGTGTGAGGGAGTGTGAGGATGAGGGTAAGCGTGTTTGAGGGTGTGTGAGAGTGAGGGTGAGGGTGTGTGAGAGAGTGTGAGAGTGGGTGGGTGAGGGTGTGTGAGAGGGTATGTGAGGGTGAGGATGTGTGAGAGGGTGAGGGGGTGTGAGGGTGAGGGTGTGTGAGAGGGTGAGGGGGTGTGTGAGGGTGAGGGTGTGTGAGGGTGAGGGTGTGAGAGGGTGAGGGTGTGTGAGTGTGAGAGTGTGTCAGGGTGTGTGTGAAGGTGTGTGAGTGAGGGTGTGAGGGTGTGTCAGGGTGTGAGGGTGTGTGAAGGTGTGTGAGAGGGTGTGTGAGAGTGAGTGTGAGAGGGTGTGTGAGGGTCAGGGTGTATGTGTGAGGGTGTGAGAGAGTGAGGGTGTATGTGTGAGGGTGTGAGAGGGTGTGAGGGGGTGTGAGAGGGTGTGAGGGTGTGTGCGAGAGTTATGAGGGAGTCAGGTGTTGAGTGAAGCATGAATGAGGTTGTGTGAGTGAGCCTGTAGGTAAGGGTGTATGACAGTGTCTCAGACGTCACAGAGACGCGGTGCACAGTTAGCACTGAACAGAGCCTAACAGTTAAAACACACATGCTGCATCATTCTGAATAAATTCTGAGGCTGAAAGAAATCTGAGTCCTAGCTGAGCTCCCACTCCAAGGGATGGGATGCCACTCATAGGAATGCCTATCTCAGTCCTCACCCTCCACAAGATGGGGACCCTAAGAGTCCACCTGGAAAGCCTGGACAAGGGCCGACCTCCCAGAGGCCCCTTGTCACTCCCATAAAGGAAAAGGGCCGACATCCACTTAATTGTCATCCAAACAACCTAGAAAGGAGCAACTACATTTTTCCCTCCTCTGGATTCTGATTTTAGGAGAAAGAGACAAACCATAAACAATCCACCAACTGATCTGGAATCTAACAACTTCCAAGCCCTCTCTGTTCCTCTACCAACTGGCCAGCACCAGTCCCCAGGGAGGTCCGAGGCGCTCAGGCCAAGCCAAGCCTGCCCCGGGAGCCCTTGGGCTGACCCCACTCCCTGACACAACAGGAACCAGCCCGCCTCGCCTCGCATAGCCCCCTCATGGCACCAACGGAGCATGCTGCTCTGCTCAAAGGTGTCTGCTGTCCTAACTCACACTTAGAGTCCTGTCCTCCGGGAACCGCAAGGATCCCGAGGTTCCCAGTGTCCTCACATCCATCGTGTAGAATTCCAACTGTCCAGCTGGCGATTGCATGCCACACATATGGCAGGTGGCACAGCAAGGACGGAACACGCCCCGTGCAGGCCGAGTGTGCGCGAGCGCACGTGCTCCAGTCCCCACCACTTATAACGAAAACACGTTCTCCAAGCTGGCGTCCGCTCTCGCTGCCCAACCTTGGTGGGAGGCCCTCTAACCTCATGCGTCTACTGGGCTAGAAGGACCCTGAAATCCACTCCACAACAGGAGCCCCTCACAGTAAAAGAAAAATTCTGTTTTGCTCTTTTTAAGAAATAAGTCTTCTTACCTAATGACAAGTACTACAAAAGTCAATGCGGTCAAAAATTTTAACCTGAGATCTGAAAAACAAAGAAACTCTCATTAACAACCCTGGAAGTACATTCCACTCTCATCTCATTTTGTTTTGAAAAATTAAAAAAAAAAAAAAAAAATGAAGCAAAGCTCTTTGTACAAACGCTCCTCCCCCGCCCAAGACTTGGCCGGAGTCACCTTCAGCACAGGAGAACACTGGTCCCTTCCCAGGGCCAGGGTGCTGTCCAGGGAGGCCACAGCCACCATCCTCTGAAGGGACAGACTCGGAGAAGGATCCCGCAAGCTCAGGGTGACTCTCCCTGCTCTGCAGGGTGCAGTCCCGCAGGACCCAGGCCACTCTGATAGCCCCAAAGGCCAGAGTAACCTGTTAGGCCTGTTGTGGCCTCCCAGGACCACGTGCCTGGTCCCCGGCCTATGGGGATGGACCAGTCTCTGGGCCCTCAGGGAAGGCCCCTGGCTTGGGAGACTCCAACCACTTCTTCCCCCACCTGAGTCACTCCCGAGCCACCCCTGCGCCGAGTGATTCTGAAAGGGGCGCTTACCCACATAAGGCATGTGTTGCAGCTCAGAACACGCCCGCACTATCAAAAACAAGAGGTACAGGACGTACACCGCTGCCACCACCATGAAGAAGACCTTCATTCCCTAGAAGGAAGCAAGGCGGCACTTTAGTCAGAACAGGGCCTATGACCTTCTCCTCCCGGCACCTCCACAGCCAGGAAAGCCACAGGTTTTTAGAAGGGACTTAAATCCTGAAGGACCCTCCAGGAAGCAGAACAATGGGGTACCATCGGGACCATCTGCTCAGTCCCCTGTGAGTACAGGCATCTCCCCCAAGATGATACCCCAGGCCTTGCAAATCAGCAGAGCAGAGCCCAAACTCCCACCACGGACCCGTCCAGGCACAGCAGGTGCTCACAGATTGCAGTGGCCACTATCTGTCTGCCTCTCCCCTGGGGACAAGGGCCTGGCTCCCCACCCTGCCCCCTGCATGTGGGAAGCTCGCATGTATCCAAGAAAAGACCCAGGCTGGGCCCTGGGAATCCACATGCAGTCTCAACCACTCCAGACCTCTGTTTCCTTATCTGTGACACAAGGGGCGTGAATTAGATTAGAAGCCCTAAGATCTAAAAAAACACAATTCTGTAATGTTATTACAGAAACCCAAAGCCCTTTTCCAAAGACTTTTCCAGAGCTGTGATGGGGAAGGCAGGCCCATGGGTTCTGTGGAGGGCAAGGCCATGGGGTGGACAGTGCCCTTGATGCAGTCCCCACTCCTCTGAGGCTCCAGCCCAGGCCACACCCCAGCCCTTTTCTGCCCTCTCAGGGCCAGAGCTCCCCTCTTACGGTCAAGGCTCAGAGTGCGGGACAGCACAGCAGGAGCTGGGATTCTTTTTCTCGAAAGAACCCTTAGTTGGGACTTATGTAAAGCAAAACCACTGGACTAGGCCAGTGTGACTTTAGTTGGGACCTTATATAAAGCAAAGGGACTGGACTAGACCAGCGTGTTTAGCACAGAGAAGTTTCTGCTCTCCGGTGTCTCCTTCAGCAATGGAGATGAGCCCTGGGGTCAGTTCCAGAGCCCACATCACATGGGACACCTGACTGGGAAGGGAAGATCATCCAACCAGAGCCACAGTGACAGGGCCTCGGCTGTATCCTTCCAGGGACCGTCACTGCCATCAGCCACAGACCAAAGACTAGGCGTAAACACACTGTTTTAAAGAGGTTTTCTGACGGGCACAGTGGCTCACGCCTGTAATCCCAGCACTTTGGAAGGCTGAGATGGGTAGAGCACTTTAGCCCAGGAGTTCAAGACCAGCCCGGCCAACATGGTGAAACCCCATCTCTACTAAAAATACAAAAATTAGGGCTGGGCACGGTGGCTCACACCTGTAATTCCAGGACTTTGGGAGGCTGACAGGGGCGGATCATGAGGTCAAGAGACTGAGACTGGTCCTGGCCAACATGGTAAAACCCCATCTCTACTAAAAAATACAAAAATTAACTGGGCGTAGTGGCATGTGCCTACAGTCCCAGCTACTTGGGACTGTAGGGAGGCTGAAGCAAGAGAATCGCTTGAACCCAGGTGGTGGAAGTTGCAGTGAGCTGAGATTGTGCCACTGCACTCCAGCCTGGGCAACAGAGCAAGACTCCATCTCAAATAAATAAATAAATAAGCAAGCCAGGTGTGGCAGCGCACACCTATAGTCCCAGTTACTCAGAAAGCTGAGGCAGGAGAATCACTTGAACCCAGGAGACAAAGGCTGCAATGAGCTGAGATCATATCACTGTACTCCAGCTTGGTGACAGAGTGAGACTCCGTCTCAAAAAAAA
>NW_016107321.1:6183703-6185250 GCF_001604975.1 Cebus imitator
GGAGAAAAGAACATTCCAAGAGGAGACGCCACCACATCCTTGTGGAGGACACGCATCCAGCTCGCTGCCAAAGAGCCACTGGAGCCAAGCCTAGACGAGGGCCTCATAACATCCATTGTCACTCAGACATGCTGTATTCCACGTTGCCTTTCAAAAGCACCTAACATTTGGTGCCGAACCCCGGGACGGGTGCTGGGAGCAGAGGTTCTCTTGCAACCCAGGAAGCAGTGGGCAGCAGCAGCAGCTCAACCCGTGTTAACTCCTGGATCCTGAGTGTCTCTGGCCACCCACCCCATCTTTTCTCTCACTTCACTTTTCAAGTGATTTGTGTGTGGGGGACAACTAATCTGAAGGGGACTGCAAGGCTCAGGCCGAGCTACTCCTCAGTGGGCTCTCAAAATGCTCAGGTTTCAGGAATCCACCTCTGACTGTCTACAACAGGTATTTGCTCCCTAACCCTTGCTCCCTCTTCCTCCTCCTTCTTTCTCTTCCTCGCACAACTCCAGTCCGGGAGGCCCTTTGCCAATTCCATCCAACAACTGACACTCATTCAGCTGACTTAAGATCTGCAAGGTTAAGATCTGCCTTCTCCTTGCTTTCTCGCGGTACGTGAGAAAGTCCTGTCTGCCCTTCCAGTCCTCAGAGGACCAGAGGGACTAGGCTAGAGGAAATCTTGGGGACTCCCTGTTTCTTCTCAGCTTAACTGTCCTCTTCAGAAAGAAGATTCCAGGTCTCCATCTTTTTTCTGGGGACGCCTAACAGAAACAGACACCCTTGGCCTCCTCTCACCAGTCCACATGGGTGCCAAACAATCCCACATTGCTATGTCCTCTCCGCTGGGCTGGCTCCTTCACAACCTCACCAAACTTGGATCACAGGGAAGCCTAAAGCCAAAGCATTTAGATTTTTATTGCAACATGGTCTGGCTCCAAAACAAACTAGATAATGACAGCCCATGGCCTAAAAACAGGCACTTTTTTAGTGAGAATTCAGATTCTCAGAGACCTAGACAATTTTATCACCAGGAACAGCAACTGGCAAGAGGTTCCCTATATTCAGTCTTTCTTCTAACCTCCCTATGTCAAGCTTCCACCGCTTATGACATTCTTAAAAAAACAAACAAACAAACAAACAAAAAACACCTCCCTGGGTCTCTCCCTCCTCCAAAACCCCTTTTGACCCTGCAGATGGAAACCCCTCCACACTCAAAACTGCACAACTACATGGAAACTGAACAACCTGCTCCTAAATGACTACTGGATAAATAACAAAATGAAGGCAGAAATAAAGATGTTCCTGGAAACCAATGATAATGAAGGCACAATGTACCGGAATCTTTGGAACATATTTAAAGCAGTGTGTAGAGGGAAATTTATAGCACTAAATGCCCAAAAGAGAAAGCAGGAAAGATCTAACATCAACACCCTAACATCAAAATTAAAAGAACTAGAGAAGCAAGAACAAATAAATTCAAAAGCCAGCAGAAGACAAGAAATAACTAAGATCAGAGCAGAACTGAAGGAGATAGACAGAAAAGCTCCTTCAAA
>NW_016107321.1:6185280-6194109 GCF_001604975.1 Cebus imitator
ATAAAAGGTGCTATCACCACCGATCCCAGAGAAATACAAGCTACCATCAGAGAATACCATAAACACCTCTATGCAAATAAAACAGAAAATCTAGAAGAAATGGATAAATTCCTGGATACTTACATCCTCCCAAGACTAAACCAAGAAGAAACTGAATCCCTGAATAGACCAATAGCCAGGTCTGAAATTGAGGCAGCAATCAATAGCCAACCAACCAAAAAAAGTTCAGGACTGGACGGTTTCATAGTCAAATTATATCAGAGGTACAAACAGAAGCTGGTACCACTCCTTCTGAAACTATTCCAAACAACAGAAAAAGAAGGAATCCTCCCTAACTCATTTTATGAGGTCAGTATCATCCTGATACCAAAACCTGGCAGACACAACCAAAAATGAAAATTTCAGGCCAATATCCCTGATACAGAAATCCTCAACAAAATACTGGCAAACTGATTCCAGCAGCACATCAAGAAGCTTATCCTTCATGATCAAGTCGACTTCACCCCTGGGAAGCAAGGCTGGTTCAACATATGCAAATCAATAAACGTAATCCATCACATAAACAGAACCAAAGACAAAAACCACATGATTATCTCAATAGATACAGAGAAGACCTTCGACAAAATTCAATAACCCTTGATGCTAAAAACTCTCAATAAACTAGGTATTGATGAAACATATCTCAAAATAACAAGAGCTATTTATGACAAACCCACAGCCGATATCATACTGAATGGGCAAAAGCTGGAAGCATTCCCTTTGAAAACTGGCAGAAGACGAGGATGCCCTCTCTCACCACTCCCACTCAACATGATATTTACAAGTTCTGGCCAGGGCAATCAGGCAAGAGAAAGAAATAAAAGGTATTCAAAGAGGAAGTCAAATTGTCTCTATTTGCAGATGACATAATTATATATTTAGAAGACCACATCGTCTCAGCCCAAAATCTCCTTAAGCTGATAAGCAACTACAGCAAAGTCTCAGGATACAAAATCAATGTGCAAAAATTACAAGCATTTCTATATATCAAAAACAGAAAAACAGCCAAATAATGAGTGAACTCCCATTCACAACTGCTACAAAGAGAATTAAATACCTAGGAATGCAACTTACAAGGGATGTGAAGGACCTATTCAAGGAAAACTACAAACCACTGCTCAAGAAAGTAATTAAGAGAGAGGACACAAACAAATGGAAAAACATTCCATGTTCATGGTTAGGAACAGTATCATTAAAATGGCCATACTGCCCAAAGTCATGTATAGATTTAATGCCATCCCCATCAAGCTACCATTGACTTTCTTCAAAGAACTGGAAAAAACCACCTTAAATTTCATATGAAATGAAAAAAGAGCCCGCATAGCCAAGACAATTCTAAGCAAAAACAAACAAAAAAAGCAAAGCTGGAGGCATCACACTACCTGACTTCAAACTACACAAGGCTACAGTAACGAAAATAGCATGGTACTGGTACCAAAACAGATATATAGACCAATATATAGACCAATGGAACAGAACAGAGGCCTCAAAAATAATGCCACACCTACAACCATCTGATATTTGACAAACCAGACAAAAACAAGCAATGGTGAAAGAACTCCCTATTTAATAAATAGCATTGGGAAAACTGGCTAGCCATGTGCAGAAAGCTGAAAGTGGATCCCTTCCTTACACCTTATACAAAAATTGACGCAAGATGAATTAAAGATTTAACTGTGAGACTTCAAACCATAAAAACTCTAGAAGAAAACCTAGACAATACTATTCAGGACATAGGCATGGGCAAAATCTTGATGACTAAACACCAAAAGCAATGGCAGCAGAAGCCAAAATAGACAAATGGGATCTAATTAAACTAAAGAGCTTTTCCACAGCAAAAGAAACTATCCTCAGTGTGAACAGGCAACCTACAGAATGGGAGAAAATTTTTACATCTACCCATCTGACAAAGGGCTAATAACCAGAATCTACAAAGAACTAAAACAAATTTACAGGAAAAAAAAACATCAAAAAGTGGGCAAAGGATATGAACAGACACTTCTTAAAAGAAGACATTTATGCAGCCAACAAACATATGACAAAAAGCTCATCATCACTGGTCATTAGAGAAATGCAAATCAAAACCACATTGAGATACCATCCCATACCAGTCAGAATGGCGATCATTAAAAAGTCAGGAGACAACAGATGCTAGAGAGGATGTAGAGAAAAAGGAACGCTTTTACACTGTTGGTGGGAGTGTAAATTAGTTCAACCATTGTGGAAGACAGTGTGGCGATTCCTCAAGGATCTAGAAGGAGAAACACCATTTGACACAGCAATCCCATTACTGGGTATATACCCAAAGAATTATAAATCATTATAGAGACACATGCACACACATGTTTATTGTGGCACTGTTCGCAATAGCAAAGACTTGGAATCAATCCGAATACCCATCAATGATAAACTGGAAAAGAAAACACAGCACACGAACACCATGGAATACTATGCAGCCATAGAAAAGGATGAGTTCACGTCCTTTGCTGGGACATGGATGATGCTGAAACTATCATTCTCAGCAAACTAACACAAAAACAGAAAACCAAACACCACATGTTCTCACTCATAAGTTGGTGTTGAACAATGAGAACACATGGACACAGGGAGGGGAACATCACACACCCGGGCCTGTCGGAGGGGGTGGGGAACTAGGAGAGGGATAGCATTAAGAGAAATACCTAACGTAGATGACAGGGTAATGGATGCAGCCAAATACAATGGCATGTGTATACCTATGTAACAAACCTGCATGTTCTGCACATGTAACCCAGAACTTAAGTCCAAAGAAAAAAGGTTTCTCTCTGACTAGTTCCTCTAAAATTTGAAAACTAGTTTTAAGTATTCTTAAAGTACAGTATAGTTTGCATCAGTGCAGTAAGAATCTATTTTTGTTTGTGACAAAACACAATTGAACAAACTGGTTATTTTACCAAGGATTTGACCAGAATGGTGTGCTCTCCTTTAAGGAAATGAGCTTCATTTAAGAAGCCGAGAAAGCCCTTGGTAACTTGACTCGTATTTTGTGAACAGTCCCTGGACAGGGTTTCAGGTCTGTGCTAAGTAAAGAATGTCACTTTCTGACAGGCCAGGAACCCTAAGTTATCTTGAAACCTCAAGAGAAAAGGAATTCGCCAAACTCATAGGTATTTAATGGTACAAATCCATGCTGCGTTCAGCTTTGAAAAGTCTTATCTCAGATTCCTTCTATGGAACAAAGTTCCATCAAAGCCAATTTAAAAGGCCTATGTAGCAGATAATTATTCTTGCTGCACCGTATACAAATAATTAAGCCAAGTATAACAAAGCAAACCAGTCCTATCACGATTTGTCTTTTAATAAAAATGGGAAACTGAAGAGAAAAAATTATGTTTCAAAAACTATAGCATACCTGTTGTTAAATTCTAGCCTTGCCCGATGTTTTCCAATTTTTTTTATTATTTTCTACAGCTTAAATTACACCGTTACAGGAATCCACCCCTGCATACATCACACTCAAGTCAAATCTGAAAATTTGAGGAAGCAACCCTAACAGCCCAGAGGAACATCTTAAATATCAATGTAGTAAGAAATCTTAAGCTGAAAATCACACAAAGTAACTGAGTGACAATCATCTGACTTAGTCTCACCCCTACCTCACTAAATACTTTGTGCCGTTTCTCTCTCTCTTTTTAAGCCAAATATTAAAACTTTTTTCATGAAAATTTACTACGCCACCCTTGCAGGAACTGCTTTACTTTCTCTCCTACGTGCAGCAGGACTATATACTGTAGCACTCTCAGGGTGGACTATCAGACAGAGAATCTCAATTACTGGAGCATTTTGCTTAATTATCATCATCGTAGCCGGAATAATAGTTACTAACAAAAATAACACATCTGTCTTTCCAAACATGTGCCTCTGCCTCTCATTGAGAAAGAAACGTTGCTTCTTTCTCAATCTGTCAGTCGTAGTAAGAGACACTGCCAAAAAACTTAAAGGACTAAAAGGTTAAGCGAATACCAAAACCACCGAATAAGTTATTGGTTTGGGAACAAAAATCATACCATGGTCATCTCATTCCTGGGCCTCGCCTAATAACATGCCTAGGACTAACGTTTCTACCCTGCCTACTTAATCTTTTTCAAAGATTCTTAACCAACAGGATCATGGCTATTTCACAGACAACTACCCAAAACATCTACAGCATTGCTCTTGCAGTCAATCTGAGGCCAAAGGACTCTCTAAGGTCTTTATCTAACTATGGGGTCTGGAATGACAGAGCAGGAGCACTTGGACGAATCTCACCACTTTAAGTTCCAGTTCCCTTTCTAACCTCATGCATTTCAAGGAAATCACTTCTAACTAAAAGCAGCCAGAAAGAGCAGACAGTAAAACACTGATGAGACAGCATGGGTACAGAGGGAGAGGGAAGTAACCACCAAACTTCACACTCACACAATGGGCCCAATTAAATCAGTGGGCCCTGGTAAGCACATTCCTTTCCCTTTAGATGCACTAAGATAGGCAAACTAAAAGCAGACTCGGGGAGTATGCATGCAGCTGCAGGAAGATGTATGGAAACAGATACACAACTCTCCCTCCCAGATAAACAAGACAAAGAGATACAGAAACATTCTGAGCCTCTAATAAGCTCTTCCACCCTTAATCCTTAAATACTGTTAATCTGTAAGAGACAGTGCCTCTGACCTAACTCTGCCAGAAGCCCCTCTCAGGTTTATTCTCCTAAATAAACCTGTCTTTGAGTATTGAGCTGCTTTTCATGATTCTTTCCGATTTAGCGTTTTGTCTTCTTTGAGATGGGAGTCTCTGTTGCCCAGGCTGGAGTGCAGTGGCATGATCTCGGCTCACAGCAACCTCCGCCTCCCAGGTTCAAGCAATTCTCTGCCTCAGCCTCCCAAAAGTTTGAGATTATAGCCACCTGCCACCATGCCTGGCTACTTTTTTTATATTTTTAGTAGAGACAGGGTTTCACCATTTTGGCCAGGCTGGTCTCGAACTCTTGACCTCATGATCCATCACAACCAGCCCTTTCTTTAACTCTTACACTATTCCGCCACATTCCTCGGGCACATCCATTGTCACGTGGACGTGCTATATTCCAAACTGCCTTTCAAAGGGACCTTGACTAAGCTCAGAAGAATTTATAGCAGCTCCTTCTCTAAGGAATTTCAGTGCTGCGTCTCTGACTTTTGTTACCCTCACACCCTGACAAACTGCCTACAGGAGGATCTACTGAAAGATGATCTAGTATGGGGGTGCCTTTGGCTGCCACCCTCATTTTGCACATTAGGATAGTAAGGTCAAGGAAACAATCTTTTATAAGCCTAAGACACCCCAAGGCTGTGGCATTTGGTGAAAATGGCTACCTGATTCAGAGCACTCTGGGTTTGTTTTTTTTTTTGAGGCTTAGTTTCACTTTTGTTGCCCAGGCTGGAGTGCAATGGTGTGATCTTGGCTCACCACAATCTCTGCCTCCTGGGTTCAAGTGATTCTCCCACCTCAGCCTCCTGAGTAGCTGGGATTACAGGTAGGCACCAACATGCCTGGCTAATTTTGTAATTTTAGTAGACAAGAGGTTTCTCCATGTTGGTAAGGCTGGTCTCAAACTCCCATAACCTCAAGTATTCCACCCGCCTCAGCCTTCCAAAGTACAGGGATTACAGGCATGAGCCACCGTGCCCAGCCTTGGGGGTTCGTTTTGTGAGGGAGAACCCCTCCACGTTCTGCCAACCACTCTCTAGAAAAAATAGCTTCTCTAGAAAAGGAAGCCTGCAGCTTAAAGACTGATTCCAAAGATAGCTCTCATAACTACATAAACTCTGAATTTGCAGCTGAAGCTGAGGGTCAGCATGATACGACTGAGGAACCCAACAAGGTCCAGCAAAGGAAGAGGGATAGAATTTGAGATCAGGGCTCCGCATGAGCTGCCTGAAGGCTAACCAGGGCATCCAGGGGAAATCGAGGCCAAAAAGTCAATGAGAGGCTGTCACTAGGGCAAAACCAATCATAGCAGAGTGTCCCAGTTGTGGAGAAAGACCAGCTAGGAATGAAGGAACAGGAAAGACTGAGAAGGAACTGCCAAGGGTGTCACAGTCACCCTTGCTCAGAAGGATTAAGAGTCAGTCCCAGCGGGGAGTGGAGGAGGACCAGACTATGCCAGAGAGGAGCAGCTTCCATGATGGACAGTAGCTACAGACCCTCAGGACAGACCCAGTGAGCAGCCACCTGGGGACCAAG
Organism: Cebus imitator; assembly: GCF_001604975.1. NCBI lineage: Eukaryota > Metazoa > Chordata > Mammalia > Primates > Cebidae > Cebus > Cebus imitator. The sequence goes on from NW_016107321.1 coordinate 6,191,560, forward strand.
GGACAGCCATTGACACCTCTAGAGTTTATGGATGACTCTCTCATTTAGAAATCCAAAAGCGTAAAGGCAAGGGGGTGGTGAGAGAGCACCCCTCTTCAGGGAGCAACTGGTCTGATGTGGAGATTTCCATGCTCACATTCTCTCAGGAGGAACCTGTCTCGCTCAAACCCTCAGCTGTTCCGGAGCCTTCTCTCATCACTGTGTCATGTACCCGCCTCGTTTGCACAGTAGTCCTTGGCGTGAGTATGGCAGCTAGTGTGCCAGCCGCCCCAAGCCTTCCGGCTACCCGTCTGTGGGCAGCAGCGACGACGCAGCACGGGCTGGGAGGAGCAGCCGGAGCTGCCTGGTGATTCCCCCAACTCTGCAGTGAGCTCCCAAAACACCTCCAGAGTTGAGGCCTCAGAGGATGGCAGGTCCCACAATTCTCATCCATTTAACTTCTCCAGAACTTGGAAGAAAAAGAGGTGAGGGAGAAAAGAACATTCCAAGAGGAGACGCCACCACATCCTTGTGGAGGACACGCATCCAGCTCGCTGCCAAAGAGCCACTGGAGCCAAGCCTAGAGGAGGGCTTCATAACATCCATTGTCACTTGGACGTGCTATATTCCAAACTGCCTTTCAAAGGGACCTTGACTATGCTCAGAAGAATTTATAGCAGCTCCTTCTCTAAGGAATTTCAGTGCTGCGTCTCTGACTTTTGTTACCCTCACACCCTGACAAACTGCCTACAGGAGGATCTACTGAAAGATGATCTAGTATGGGGGGGCCTTTGGCTGTCACCCTCATTTTGCACATTAGGATAGTAAGGTCAAGGAAACAATCTTGTATAAGCCTAAGACACCCCAAGGCTGTGGCATTCGGCGAAAATGGCTACCTGATTCAGAGCACTCTGGGTTTGTTTGAAAGATGATCTAGTATGGTGGGTCTTTGACTGTCACCCTCATTTTGCAAGGAAGCGTTTTTTTTTTTTTTTTTTTTTCTGATACAGAGACTGGCACTGTCACCCAGGCTATAGTGCAGTGGCACAATCTCGGCTCACTGCAATCTCCACCTCCTGGGTTCAAGAAATCTCCTGCCTCAGTCTCCCAAGTAGCTGGGACTACAGGTATGCACCACTATGCCCAGCTAATTGTTTTTTTGTGTGTGTGTTTTTAGCGGAGACAGGGTTTCACCATACTGGCCAGGATGGTTTTCATCTCCTCCTCTTGACCTCGTGATCTGCCCGCCTCAGCCTCCCAAAGTGCTGGAAGTACAGGCGTGAGCCACTGCACCCAGCCAAGGAAGCAATCTTTTACATGCCTTAAGACACTCTGAGACAGTGGCATTTGGAGAAATCGGCTTTCATTATTCCTACAAGTGCACCACCCCTGTCCCAGAACAGCACAAGGTATTTGAGAGACAGCTACAGCCGGCTGTGTCTCTAAAGAAGCTCTTAGTGATCCACTGTCAATAAGCTGATGAAGAGCTGTTGGACATCTTGAGAAAACATGTGTCCTCTGACTACAAGATCCATAAGCACTACTTCACCGGCAGCTCCCCGGCCATCAAACTCCTGCTTAAGTACTTTCTCAACAGGTCAGTGGGCCTCAAAGCAGACTTGACATACTCGTCCGCCTGGGAGGCCCGGGAAACACTGAGGCAGCTCCCACTGGAGAGAATCATTGTGGAAACGGATGCTCCCTACGTCCTTCCTCGCCAGGTTCCCAAAAGCCTTTGCCAGTATGCCCACCTGGGCCTGGCCTAGCATACAGTCCTAGAGATTGCTAGGGTCAAAGATCCACTCTCCCACACTGCGGCCGCTTGGCGGAGAACACCAGTTGCCTCTACAGTTTTTAAGCAGAGAGGCTCCAGTCCTCAGAAGCCTCCCAGAAAAGGGCAACCAGATGGCTGTGTCCCAGGTGGAGGATGTGTTTGGAGGGCCGATTGGAACACAGAAAACCAGGACGGGGTCTTTTTCCTTGACGCAGGTCATGCGGCTCCAGCTTCTGGGTGTGCAATCAGGGGTAAAGGAGTACCCGTGATAGCACTGGGGTTTTGCCTCCCAGCCAAAATGCTCCAGGGTAGGAGCAATGGAGGAGTGTGACGTGAGGGTACAAGGAATTTGCCAATCCAAATCCTGTTCTCTGCAGCCTGTGTTTTTGAGCAGACCGTGACTAAAGTCACCCTCCTACTTGTCTAAAAAAAAAAAAAAAATCCAAGAGCTGACTTTGAGAAACATAAAAAATCTAAAAAAAAAAAAAAAAGAGAGAAAGCAAAAGCAAAGCACAGTGAAGGGGTATAAACAGGTATATATATGGATCAGTACTATCCGAGCCCACAGGTAGTAACCGGGGGGGTATAAGCAGGTATATATATGGGTCAGTATTATCCGAGCCCACAGGTAGTAACTGGGGGGTATAAGCAGGTAAATATATGGATCAGTACTATCCGAGCCCACAGGTAGTAACCGGGGGGTATAAGCAGGTATACCTATGGATCAGTACTATCCGAGCCCACAGGTAGTAACCGGGGGATATAAGCAGGTATACCTATGGATCAGTACTATCCGA
>NW_016107321.1:6194339-6198038 GCF_001604975.1 Cebus imitator
TATGGATCAGTACTATCCGAGCCCACAGGTAGTAACCGGGGGATATAAGCAGGTATACCTATGATCAGTACTATCCGAGCCCACAGGTAGTAACCGGGGGATATAAGCAGGTATACATATGGATCAGTACTATCTGAGCCCACAGGTAGTAACCGGGGGGTATAAACAGGTATATATATGGATCAGTACTATCCGAGTCCACAGGTAGTAACCTGGGGGGTGGTATAAATAGGTGTATATATATGATCAGTACTATCCGAGCCCACAGGTAGTAACTGGGGGGTATAAGCAGGTATATATATATATATGGATCAGTACTATCCGAGCCCACAGGTAGTAACCGGGGGGGGGGGTATAAATAGGTGTATATATATGATCAGTACTATCCGAGCCCACAGTTAGTAACTGGGGGTTTGGGAGCAAATCTCCCAAAGCTAAGGGGGCTCTACTGTGCCACCAAGTTAGATACATTGAAAGCTGATTCTTTTCCACCTTTTCACTTCTGTTTTTTTTTCCTCAGAAGGGTCTTACTTTGTCACCAAGGCTGGAATGCAGTGGTGAGATCTTGGCTCACTGCAAGCTCTGCCTCCAGGGCTCAAGCAATCCTCCTACCTCAGCCTCCCATGGAGCTGGGACTACAGGCATCCGCGACCACGACCAGCTAATTTTTGTATTTTTGGTAGAGAAGGGGTTTTGCCATGTTGCCCAGGCTGGTCTCGAACTCCTGAGCTCAAGTGATCTGCCTGCCTCGGCCTCCCAAAGTGCTGGGATTACAGGCGCAAGCCACCATGCCTGGCCTGGCCTTTCCACTTCTGTCAAATGCTTTTCATGACCGACGTTTCACAAATAGAATTACTCACGTTTGCCATATTCCTAGCGTAACAGAAGCCAACCACAATAGTCCGACAATGAAGAATTTAGGCAAATAGAAAGTTAAACACTTTCTTTCTCCCTAAAAAGAAAAAAAACAGTAAGAAATAAAGAAAACCAAGTTGGTAATTCTACATGATGTGCATTTTTTCGTTGAGTATGGGTCTGCAGATGGGTTTTCATGGAGAAATTCAGCTCTTGGGCTGCTGTCAAGAGTTGGGAGGGGAAGAGACACAGTCTGTAACCTCCCAAGGTGGTGCGGAGGGCTGCGGCTCACCTGGACGCGAATCCCGTGGTACACACAAAGCCAGAAGAGCAGCAAGGCGCACAGAAACATAGACTGAAAGAGGTCATCCAGCATCCCCGGGAGCCAGCTGTTCACCAGGAAGGAGAGGGGGAAAAACGGATCTGGAACGCAAAAGGCAGAAACGCATGAGGGAGACAGAGTCCACCAGCACCCAGCAGAGAGCACCCCGTCCATTTGTGGGGTCGGAACCCATGACCGGCTTTTCTCCCTGGTCAGAGCCAAAGGAAAAGCAGTGAACTGAGGGCTATTTTGTTTTCCCAAACACCTAAAAGCCAACGAACAGATTGCTGCACTGATCAATGACGGAGCACCGTATGCCGCTGCCATCAGCTCCTCCCGGAGCCTGGGGGTTCCAAGCGCGGCAGCTCCGGAAGCAAATGCTTTTGGAACAGGACATGAGGAACAGCCAGCCGTGTCTGGCCACCTTCAGCCAAGTTCCAGGACTGCTGTGTCTGTAGCACATCCAAGTTTTAACTACCAAACAGCTGCCTGTTTGTTAGAGAGCCAGGTATCTGCCCCAGCTTGGTGGAACACGGTTCCTGGGGCACCAGGGAGCATACTGCAACATGCTCCTTCTGGAGCTCCCTACCGGCTCTTCTGGGCCCAGGCCATCTCCAAGATGCCTTCCAGCTTTACTTAAGAGTCTTACTCTGTCATCCAGGCTGGAGTGCAGTGGTGTCATCAAGACTCGCTGCAGCCTCAGACTCCTGGCCTCAAGTGATCCTCCCACCTCAGCCTCTCAAGTTGTTGGGACCACAGGTACGCATCACCACGCCCAGCTAATTTTATTTTTTGTAGAGTCTTGCTATGTTACCCAGGCTGGTGTTAACCTCCTGGCTTCAAGCAATCTTCCTGCCCCAGGCTCCCCAAGTGCTGGGATGACAGCACGCCCCTGCACCCGGCCTCCAGCTTGACATTTTCAAGGAGAAAGTTCCTAAGTGAAAATGGAACCACCTACCATTGTAAAGTAGCAGCAGAGGCAAGAGGACAGACATCCACTTCTGCTCGATGCCCCAGTCTCTCATGGAAAATTTCCGGAGCGAATGCGCAAACAGGCACTGCAAACCAAACCAGCTCCAGTCACTGCCTTTGCTCATACCTTGCTTGCGTACCAGGCTGTCTTCTCACATCAATGGTCTCGGTGCCCCGCTAAGATCCGCTGCCTTAAGCCCCAGCTGAATTGCCTACTGTGTCCCGGAGGCCATCAGTGACAACCAAAATAAGGTTGTTACTTTCTGCAGAGGAGCCACAGCTAAGACTGGTTCTGAGCTGTTCTCACAGGAGGAGGAGAGAAGAAGGAATTTAACAGCCATAAATCCCCTGCAGAAGGAAAGAGCACCCACCGTCTCACCTCTACCGGTGAAGAAAAGAGGGTCCGCGTCCATCGGGCCTGCCCCCAGAGAGCCGGCACACAGAAGGGCCCACCCAGGACACAGGACACACCCATGGGTGTGACGGAAGCCACGTTCCCGGCAGTGCAACTGCTACAGATGGCACCAGCTTCCAGGATGGCGGCAGGGCTCACCAATGAAAAGCCAAGAAGAAAGGAGGCTTGTAACAGTGGTCAGGGGATGCATTTCTTCTCAAACACCTCCCTGAGGAAGGTGTGTTAGCCAGTGAAAGAAGCTTCTTTAAACTGCTTTAAACACTCTACAACTTGTAATTTTTAGACCAGGGTTTTGTTGTTGACTGTTTTCTTACAATCTGACATAAGCCAATGGTTTTCTAGGCAAAACAGATTTCCTTGCCTAGAGACCATCTTCCCTCTTTTTAACAACATACTTGGGGCCCTGAGTAATAAATAGCTCTTTGGGCTCCACAGTGTGGCAGCAGAAGCTCAGGCATCACAGAGCTTTCGAGAAGAGGCAAGAGTTTCTGACTGCGCAGACACAAACACCAGCTTTTTGCTTTCATTTATGAAACTCACTGGGGGACCTGGAATCCTGGAGGTCCTGGGCTGGGCCTGAGCACCACAACCTCCAGCTTTCTGTGGTTCTAGCACCCACGCCTTTCCCTCCAGCTTCGTGGCTCTAGCACCCATGTGACATCCTTCCCCCCAACTCCCTGTGACTCCAGCACCTACACCCTTCCCCCAGCTCCCTTAGGCTCCAGCACCCACACCCTTCCCCCAGCTCCCTGAGGCTCCAGCACCCATGCCCTTCCCCCAGCTCCCTGAGGATCTAGCACCCATGCCCTTCCTCTCTGTGGCTCCAGCACCCACGCCCTTCCCCCCAACTCCCTGTGGCTGCAGCACCCACACCCTTCCCCCAGCTCCCTGTGGCTCCGGCACCCACGCCCTTCCCCCAGCTCCCTGTGGCTCCGGCACCCACGCCCTTCCCCACAACACCCTGTGGCTGCGGCACCCACACCCTTCCCCCAGCTCCCTGTGGCTCCGGCACCCACGCCCTTCCCCCAGCTCCCTGTGGCTCCGGCACCCACGCCCTTCCCCCTAACTCCCTGTGGCTGTAGCACCCACGCCCTTCCCCCCAGCTCCCTGTGGCTCCAGCACCCACGCCCTTCCC
>NW_016107321.1:6198732-6217014 GCF_001604975.1 Cebus imitator
TGGCTCCAGCACCCACGCCCTTCCCTCTAGCTCCCTGTGGCTCTAGCATCTATACCCTTATCTCCAGTTCTCTGTAGCTGTGGCACCCATTGCCCTTCATTCCAGCTCCCTGTGGCTCTAGTACCCACGCCCTTCCCTTCAGCTCCCTGGGGCTCTAGCACCCATGCCCTTCCCTCTCCAGCTCCCTGGAGCTCTGGCACCCACACCCTTCCCTCCAGCTCCCTGTGGCTCCAGCACCCATGCCCTTCGCTCCAGCACTGTCTCCCCTCACATGTGCACACACCTGTCCTTCCATGCGGTTACTCTGAGAAATACCAAATGTTCCCGGGGAACGCATTTCCTCAATGTAACCTCCCCACCATCCGCACCAGGATAACTAGCCGATGAGGGCAGAATGCCACGCTTCAAGTGGCAACAGATCACTAAATGAAGCACACTTCCCTTTCCTCCAGTTCACCGATTCTGATCTTCAGACTGGGTCTCTGTGGGGTTCCTTGGGCTTCTCAGGGTAAGCATTTCCCCTAAAGTTACTATGGGCTCGTGGACACAAACCTCAGATCCCAAATGAGCCCAATACCTACATTTCCAAAACGCTTCTCTTTGGCGTTATTTCTGAAAATGCCCCAAAACTGAAAGGACTGGCACAACTTTCCAGATATAAAAACCCAAGAGCATGCTGCATCTCAACTCAGAGAAGCTCATTCAACTAAGGCAGACTTCCTTCCGTGCAGGTGAAATGGCACTTTTCATTGCACATGATGAAAATTTAAAGTCGGTGCTGTGTAACAACTCCTGCACCACACAGAAACCCTTCATAAATGATACCACATCATTCTTTTCTGCACTGCAGCATCTTGGCAGACACACAGATTGTAATACCAACACAGGCCACTGGATGGAGCATCTCAGAGTTCAGATCACTCTCCACGTGGCTTGCACCCTGAAGATCATGACTGCATAAACCAGCTTCTTCCTAGCTGGGATCTACCACAGCCCATCGGGCAGATGGTACTCACAGTGACGATGAAGGTGAGCACCACAAAGACAAACCGGAACCAGATTTCCAAACGGGAGAAGGCAGGGTCATAAGTCTTCCACTGAAATGGAAAGTGGAGAAAACAATATGAAAAGAAAATCATGCACACATCTAAGAGGAAATATACCAGATTACTAATAGTTATCTCTAGATATGAGATAGAATTTTTTTTTTGAGGCAGTGTCTTCCTCTGTTGCCCAGGCCGGAGTGCAGTGGTGCAATCTTGGCTCACTGCAACCTCTGCCTCCTGGGTTCAAGCAATTCTCCTGCCTCAGTCTCCAGAGTAGCTGGGATTACAGGCACCACCACGCCCAGCTAGTTTTGTATTTTTAGTAGAGATGGGGTTTCACCATGTTAGCCAGGCTGTTCTCAAACTCCTGATCTCTGGTTATCTGCCCGCCTCAGCTTCCCAAAGTACTGGGATTACATGCGTGAGCCACTGCGCCTGGCTGAGACTAAGTAATTTTAAAAGTTCTTTTTCCTCATACTTGAGCACCACAACCTCCAGCTCCCTGTTCCTCTAGCACCCATGCCATTCCCTCTAGCAGAGCATCCCCTCACATGTGCACCACACACCTGGGTCCTTCCATGTATGGTTAGTATGAGAAATATCAAGTGTTCCCAAGTGAACACATTCTAGATATGAAACTACCATTTTATTTTTGAGACAGTCTCTCACTCTTGTCGCCCAGGTTGGAGTGCAGGGAGATGATCTGTAACCTCTGCCTCCCCAGGTTCAAGCACTTCTCCTGCCTCAGCCTCCCAGGCAGGTGGGATTACAGGCACCTGTCACCATGCAGGTTAAAATTTTGGAACATCCTGTAGGGGTTCAGTCATAGTGGGAGAAATTGTAAGAGAAAAATTATAGAGAAATAGACGCAAACCTATTTGGAAGGCCAGGAGGTTTTTGCTCATTCCTCAGGAAGGAATGAGCCCAAGGTGATGGTTCTTACCCCAGAGGCAATTAGGAAGGGGTAAGTACAAAGGAATGGGGGGTAGTTTATCTAAAGAGCTTGTTTACTCATGTAGTCCTAAGACTGACCTTTGAACATCCATGGTCACATGACTGCTCTCTACTGGGGGAGGGGTGATCAACAATGTTATTACCCACAAATGGTGTTTGCTTTATTTAAGCCTCCGAACCTGGCTTTTAATCATTCGTACGACTGCTCTCTCAGGGGAAAGCAACCATGTTAATTATCTACAACTGTGCTGACTCAAAGCCTCTGTCATTAAATCTATACTACATACAATGCCTGCAGTGCCAGCTGGTAAGGGCCACATCTGCTGACTCTTTACAGCACCCTCCTCTGTGTCTGTGAGTGGCCCAGACCCCCAAGCCTGCTCTGTCACTGGGTATCTGTGTCTCAGTGCATTTGTTCATCTGTCACTGGGTCAGGGTCTGTGGGTCGGACCGACAACATCCTACATGTTCCAAAATTGTTAACATTTAGTAGAGTTTACTTTTTTATCAAAGAACACAGACATAAAAAAATCTTAATTACCAAGAGGTAAAAATAATTTTAAACAGTGTTACATAAATGATAAATCTGACAAATTATTTTATAATCCTAAGAGCATTTGGATCTTAAATCTCACATCAAAAATCAACCTTGCCAATCTCTTTATTAGAAATAATCACACTTCCCAACAAAAGAAAGTTTTAAAAGACGTAAAGATGTGACTAGAATGCTGTAACAAAGTTTAAGTAAAACCTTTAAGTATAAACGTGAAAGCAGAAGAGTAAGCCGCAGTTGAAGCAGTCCCACGTGTGCCAAGTGCACACTGATGGAGCTGAGGATGCAGGCGCCGCTGTGTCAGGGCAGGGCAGAGGCCGGCCGCCGCCAACCCAAGCACGAGCCAGGTCCATAACCAGACCCCAGAACACTGCGCTCACAGGGCCAGTGAGCCCCATCATTCTGATGCATTGAAGTAAAGTCATCTGAGCAATTTAAAAAATCCACTTCAGTAAAGACAGTTACAGACACCAGATTTACCCAAAACATTAAAAAATACACACACACACACACACACACACACACACACACACACAGGCACGCATAAGAATTATTTAACACACTGGACCTGAGGAGGCAATGAAGGACAGTCACCTCTGACTGATGAGAAACAACAAGGGGTGCCCCTGGTGGCCCCACATAATGGAGGGGAACTCGGGCAGAGCCACGGCTGGGACTTCAGGGAAACAGGGCTGGCCTGAAGCCACAGGACAGAGTACTGGAAAGGAGAGCTGTAGAGAGAGCGAACAAACCTCCCAGAAAGCCACTGCCTGGCACCCACAGAGCCAGAACGGTGCCCATTCCCCCAAGACAGAGAAAAAACTCACCATCAAAGGGCACTGGCTAGGTAGCATATGCTGAAGGCTTCTGCCTCAGTGGTAGGAAAAAATTAGCCTCACACTTAGTGCTGCTTAAGCCCCACCTAACAATGCTGAAAAGCAAGGCCTGAAAAGATCAAACCATTTCCAAGGAAGCTGACAACATCCCACAACAAAGCTCAGGGATATTTATAAGATATAAAAGCTAGCAATCAATAATGTCCGGCATTTAACCAAAAGTACCAGACACACCAAAAAGCAGGAAAATACAAACCATCGTGAGGAAAAAACCCAACCAATCAAAACTGGCCCAGAAATCATAGATGACAAAATTAGCAGATAAGGACATTAAGAATCTAGATGAAAGATTTCTGCGTTAAATGAGGACTTGGAAGATGATCAACAGCATATCAGACATGACAGAGAGTGGTGAATGTGAAGGCACGGCAACAGAAGCGATCTAAAATAAAACTGGAAAAAAAAAAAAGTCTGGAAAAAATGAACAGAGCATCAGGAAGCTTTGGACAACTTCAAGTGGCCTAATACAGGGGTCCCCAGGCCACAGACCAGTACTGGCCATGTGGCTGGTTAGGAACCGGGCCACACAGCAGCAGGTGAGCAGTGGGCCAGCGGGCATTACCGTCTGAGCTCCACCTCCTGTCAGATCTGCCAGGACATTAGATTCTCAGAGGAGCACGAACCTGCTGTGAATTGTGCAGGTGAGGGATCTAGGTTGCGCACTCCTTACGAGAACCTCATGATAAGTGTGATGCACTCGAATTGTCCCAAAAAGTCCCCAACCAACTCTGGTCCATGGAAAAATTGTCTTCCATGAAACCAGTCACTGATGCCAAAAAGGTTGGGGACTACTGACCTAATTTGGAGTCCCTGACTTTGGGAGGTAGAGGGATCAGAAGGACAAAAAAAGTATTTGAAGAGATAATGGCCAAAATGTTTCCGATTTGATGAAAGCTATCAATTCACAAATCCAAGATGCTCAATGGATCCCAAGCACAAGAAACAGGGAAAAGTATAAAAAGCATCCTAAGAGAGACTCTTAAAAGGGGGTGGGGAGAGGGAAGGACATTATTACAGAAGATGAAGATAAGGACAAACATAAGGTGGATAGCAGATTTCTTTTCAGAAAAGTGCAAGCCAGAAGACAGTGACCAACATTTTCAAAGTATATAAATTAGGCCAAGTATGGTGGCTCGTGCCTATAATCCCAACACTTTGGGAGGCCAAGGTAGGGTAGTTTGAGGTCAGGAGTTTGAGACCAGGAGTCTGGGACCAGCCTGGTCAACAGAACAAGACCCTGTCTCTACAAAAATAAAAAAGTTAGCCAGTATGGTGACGTGCACCTGTAGTAGCAGCTCCTCCGGAGGCTGAGGCAGGAGGATCTCGAGCCCAGGCTCAGTGAGCTATGATTGCATTTCTGCACTCCATCTAGCTGACGGAGCAAGACCCCATCTCAAAACAAAAAAGTACATAAATTAAAACCATACAGTAAAACCATTGAATATTATACACCTATTGGAACAGCCAAAATTTAAAAGACTGACTATACTGAGTGTTAATGGGATATGAAATCCTTGTAAGCTGCTGGTGTAATATTTAATAACACAACACTCTGCAAAACAGTTTCTTAACCCCCATGGACCAACCATCCGATTTCTAGCATTTATCCAAGATAAATGAAAGCGTATGTCCACACAAAGATTTATACATAGATGTTTGTTGCTGCTTGTCTTTACGTCAGCCCCAAACTGAAAGCAATCCAAATGTCCATCAACAGGTGAATGAATAAACGATTGTTACATTTATACTGGAATAACATACAGCATGAACTATGGACACAGCATCATCGATCACCCTCAAAATAATTATGTTAAGTGAAACAATTCACACCTTTGGATAAGTACATATTGTATAATTCCAGTTACATAAAATTCTTTAAAAAATGCAAATGAGTGTGCTGTGAAAATAGATCAGTGGGTTCCCAGGGATAGGAAGGGGCGGGAGGAAGGAACACAAGAAGGAGATGTTTAGGGGTGATGCCTGGTAAGGGGATGCTTATAATCTTGATTGTGGGAACAGTTTCCCAGGTTTCACTGTGGGTCAAGTAGACCTCAATAAAGCTGCCAAACAGAAAACAACCACTCCCAATAATAGATGGTAATGGGGACGTGGAGATCACAGCAATTCAGGCTCAAATTCCAGCTCTTCCCATTATAAGTTGGGCAAATGACTTAATCTTATGAAACCTCAGATTTTCCTCCACATAATAAATGGGAATGCTAGAACCTACTTCACATAATTACTGTAGCTTTTTTTTTCTTTTCTTTTTTTTTTTTTTTAAGGCAGACTTTTGTACTTGTTGCCCAGGCTGGAGTGCAATGGTGTGATCTCGGCTCACTGTAACATCCACCTCCCAGGTTGAAGCGATTCTCCTGCCTCAGCCTCCCGAGTAGCTGGGATTACAGGCATGTGCCACCACACCCGACTAATGTTGTATTTTTAGTAGAGATTAGAGATGGGGTTTCACCATGTTGGTCAGGCTGGTCTCGAACTCCTGACTTCAGGTGATCCGCCTGCCTCAGCTTCCCAAAGTGGTGGGATTATAGTTTGAGCCACCGCACCCAGCCTATCATAGCATTTTAATGAGATGATGCATATTAAAAGCTAAGTACAATGCCCAGCAAAAAGCAAAGGCTCGGTAAACGACAGTTGCTACTATAAATCCAAAACGTCACATAACTATTACGATTATTGCTATGGCATTTAAATTTTATAACATTATATCATTTACAGAATAATCAAAGTAGTGGCTTGACCATTTGGGGAGAATGTTGATACAAACGTAATATTCAGATAAAAACTTACAACATGTCTTAGTTTACTAAACATACTCTAAGGCACAATCAAGAAGAGAAAAAAGAATTGCTACCATCAGGAAAAAAAAAAAACAAAATATGTTTGAAGTAACAGTTGAAAGGTTGGTGGGTTTGTTGTTCTTACCCTCAAGGAACTGTAACTCTTAAGAAAGAAAATAACCTCAGACTCCCCTGGAGGAGGGGGATTCTATCTTAAGATTCTGTTAGAGCAACAGAAAATAGTCAACTCGCTCTCATTAAAAATTAACACTAGGGCCAGGTTCAGTGGCTCACACCTGTAATCTCAACACTCAGGAGGGCCAAGGTCAGAGGATCACCTGAGGTCAGGAGTTTGAGACCAGCCTGGGCAACATGGCAAAAGCCAGTCTCTACTAAAAATACAAAAATTAGCCAGGTGTGGTGGCACATGCCTGTAATCCCAGCTACTTGGGAGGCTGAAGCAAGGAGAACTGCTTGAACCTGGGAGGCAGAGGTTGCAGTGAGCCCAGATTGCACCACTGCACTCCAGCATGGGCGACAAAGCAAGACTCCAACTCCAAAAATACTAAAAATTAACACTAGGCCTGGTGTGGTGGCTCACACCTATAATACCAGCACTTTGGGAGGCTGAGGCAGGTGGATCATTGGAGGTCAGCAGTTCAAGACCAGCCTGCCCAATGTGGTGAAGCCTCGCCTCTACTATAAATACAAAAATTAGCTTGGCGTGGTGGCACAAGCCTGTAATTCCAGCTACTGGGGAGGCTGAGGCAGGAGAATTACTTCAACCCGGTAGGCAGCGGTTGCAGTCAGCCGAGATCACACCATTGCACTCCAGCCTGGGCAACAAGAGCAAAACTCTGTCTCAAAAACAATGCTTTATTCAATAAATATAGCTAAAACTAAAACATGCGTTTTAGTTCTAAAATGTGAGCTAATGAGAGAGGATGCCTTAGTCCAGCTTTCAATTGAGACCCCGTGCACCAAGCCTGCCATGCACACAGGAGGCCCAAGGAACCTTCATCACACTCCATCTAGGCTTCCTTCCTCCTGTCACGCGTCCCCATCCTCCTGTTCCAGGAAGCAGTTCCCACATATGCTGACGCTCTAGGAGGCTGCCCCTGTCAGCAACAGCTGAGCAGAATCACCTGTGTGCTCCTCCTGGACCAGCCCAGCTGACAGCTCAATCCCACATGCATTTGTGTCAAGTGCTTGAAAGGCTATGTTTTCTGAAGCAAGCTACAGGAAGGCCCAAGAGTAGGGCCCTGGCCCTTCCACGACCCACAGCAGTCTTCAGGCACGCTGGATCCCATGAGCTAGGGCCAGAAGGTCCACGGGAAGCAAGCCCGGCCAGTGCCACACTGGCACCCACGAGCAGAGGCTTTCCTGTCCCATGAGCACTGCCAGGTCCACTGTGAGGACCCAACTCTAGGGAACTGGGCTTGGGGTTTTTGTTTATTCTGTGTTTATTTTTAAACTCCAAAATATACTTTTGAAATTAAAACATAAAATAAATAAAATGAAATAAAGAGTACAGTTCCCAGAAAATACTCTGGCTTAAAGACATTCCCTTTGTAATCTGAAGCACTGTAACTCAGCACTCAAGCTTTTACATCAAGGTCCCTTTGGTGTCACAAAGCTGTTGTCTTTGTCCTTTCAGAGACCGGGCTTGCCCTGTGACACCATGAAGTCACCTTTGGAACAAGCGCCCACACCCTGCCCTGGACCACTCCTCCCCGATTAAATCTGCCATGCACCCGAGCACCTGCCCGCCCGCCTGCCCATCCGTCCATCCCCCCCACCCACCCACATGTGCTGAGCACAACCTTGTCCTCTGCATAAGCACAGGTAATGTCAGATCCTGTGCAGCACGAAATAAGTGGACTTTAAGAAAAATATGACCAGTCAAAGGCCTCCAGGAGCTGACTGGCTCTCTGGCGGAGAACAAATGTTTCCTCACATCCTCTGAATGGACAACCACAGAAACAGGGTGAGGGACGCGTCACAGCAACCTGTGCAGCACCAAGCAAAGCGTCTGGACTGGGGGCCCGGCCTCGAACTCACAGCCTGGGTCCCCAAGACTTTACAAACAACATAATACGCACTGTCCAGGAACACTGAGGGGATGGAAATGAGAACGATGTAACAAGCACAGGTCCGAGAAGCCGGGCAGCACCCAGGCAGGTATGGCCAGGCGCACTCCTCTCAGTTCACCTGCGAAACTGGAGGGTGGCCGCAGCCTGAAGGACTCGGGAACGTGGGTTGCTGTTTTCATCTCACTCCACAGTCAAAGGTCACGGCTTAGAAGAAAGAGGAGGAAATGAGACATGAACAGCTGGCCACAGAATGCCACTGAAAAGTCGGCCGGAAGAACACTTAGAGGAAAAAATACCCAGAGTAACCAAGATGACCCAGGGTGCTGAGGATGACGGATGTGACATGCCCAGAGAAGGTGCCCGAAAAATCTCAGGAGGACAGCAAAGTCACTACAAGTTATTTGCGTGGCGTCAAAGGTCACTGCATATGCAGAGCATGGCTGATGAAACCACCTTTTTTAAAAACAGGAGGTAAGCGTCATCCCACAAGTGCCAGTGAGACCTGGTGGGCAGTCTCACCGCCAGAACATGGCAGTGGGTGTGGGCATGATGCATTCAAAGGAGTAAGAGAAGGAGATACAAGAAGGAGAGAGAGGAAGGATCACCACTTGCTAGTTTAAATTTGTCCCTTCCAAAATTCAAGTTTAAACTTAATCCCCACTGTGGTGCTATCGTGAGGTGGAGAATCTGGGGAAGTAATTAAGTCTTAAGAACTCTGTCCTCATGAATGGGTTAGCGCCTTATAAAAGGGCTAGAGGGGCAGAGTGCAGTGGCTCACACCTGTAACCCCAACACTTTGGGAGACTGAGGTGGGATAATTGCTTGAGCGCAAGAGTTCGAGCCTCGGCGACACAGTGAGACGCCATCTCTAGAAAATAAAAAATTTTAAAAATCCAAGCCAGACATGGTGCTGTGCACCTGTGATTCCAGCTACTCAGAGGACCAAGCAGGGTCACTGCTTGAGCTCGGGAGGTTGATACTGCACTTAGCTGTGATGGCGTCACTGCACTCTAGCTTCTTGGGTGACAGGGCAAAACCCTATCTCAAAAAAGAGCTTGAGGGGCCAGTTGAGGCCCCCTTTTGTCCTTCCATCCTTTCCACTGAGGGCACAGAATGTGTCCCTTCCAGACGATAAGCAACAAGGCACTATCTTGGAAGCAGAGAGCAGCCCTCACCAGACACCAGACCTGCCAGTACCTGGATCCTGGACTTCCCAGCCCTCCAGAACTGTGAGGAATAAATCTCTATTATTCATAAATTACCCCGTCTGCAGTTGTCCAGTTATAGCAGCATAGACTAAGACATCATTCTACTTCAAAATGATAAACATTCAAGTAGAAACCAATGAACCAAATGTTCATGGAAAATGGGATTGAGAACAAAAGGAGAGAGAAACCAGATACTTGAGGGGAGACGGCATCGACAACAGTGCCAGACGGAAGACGCGGCCCACACGACAGCGCAGGCAGGAAGGGGCCATCGACCATCTAGACATCTGCTCAGCACAGACACCTTCCACTGAAAACAGCCTGATCTGAATACGCTGGGTGCAGGGTGATAACTTTCTCTCCGTACGCTGGGGAAGTGACACAGTTTGGCTGTGCCCCCACCCAAATCTCAACTTCACTGGAATCTCCCAGGATTCTCCAGTGTTGTGGGAGGGACCCAGGGGGAGGTAACTGAATCATGGGGGCTGGTCTTTCCCGTGCTATTCTCATGATAGTGAGTAAGTCTCAGGAAATCTCATGGGTTTATCAGAGGTTTCTACTTTTGCTTCTCCATCATTTTTCCTTGCTCCTGCCATGTAGGACGAGCCCTTCGCCTCCTGCCATGATCCTGAGGCCTCCCAGCCACGGGGAACTGTAAGTCCAATTAAACCCCTTTTTCTTTCCAATCTCAGGTATGTCTTTGTTAACAGCATGAAAACGGACTAATACAGGAAGCAACCAGGATCATTTTTACCCTAAATTTGATTGTCATCAACAAGGAAGAGCTGGTTAGTGAAACACACAGTGGCACCAGGGAAAGGTGTCCGTGCGGTCCTAGCGCTCTTTCATCAGAACCAAGGGCACCGCCAGACTCGCTGAAATGGGAGCCCAGATCCCAGGAACGCAGAACTCAGAACTCCAAAGGCCAAAGATTTCCCAAGGAAACGCCAAACAAAAGCAACAGAAGCCCTCAAAGGTTACCTGCATCAGTACAGCCACACACGGTGCTGCTGAGGCAGCAACAGCTGTCTCAGGAAACACGCGGTCACACAGGCGGCAGCTCCAGTTTGTCAGGTGCACTGTGTAGCGTTACGTTCCTACTGAAGGTGATGGGTGTATAAAGAATTGGACAAGTATCCCTAAATTGCAGTTCAATCAACGTCACACATTGAACACACCTGAGTAAATGGTACTCTGACCAACACACGGAACATTGCCAGCACCCCAGACACCCCTCCCTTGATGCTCCCTTCCAGGCACTAACCTACCCAAGAGGAACACTAATCCTGAATGAACAGCATAGGTTAATTTTGCCTGATTTTGTAATTTTTATAAATTGTACCACCCTTTGTACTATTTTGTATTTGGCTTATTTCATTCAACATTATGCTTCAGAAAGTCCTCCATAACATTCCATGAAACTGTGATGGCTCATTCTTCTTGCTGTATATATAGTATTCCATTACATGAATACAGCACAATTTATGTACTCATTCTGCTGCTGGTATACAGTTTACAGTTTGGCTACTAAGAACTGTGCAGTTGTGAATATCTAAATGCATGTCTTTTGGTCAATATCTGTATGCTTTCCTGCTGTATCAACTTACACGCTCCCCAGCAGGGAGCCCCACATCCGCCTGTCCAACATCATTGCCAAATTCCGCATATTCCATCTTATTTCTGCCATCCTGGTGGGTGTGTAGTAACATCACTAAAATACCATTAAGTGTCTATCTATTAATTATAGCTTGTTTACTTCCAAAAAGAAATGAACGCAGCTTGTAATAAAAAGCCAGATTAAATAGAAACAATTTTTAAAGTTTTTTTAAAAGGCAAAATAGTGAAGAAAGGATGCAGATAATTACACTAGAAATCCATACCAGGATGTTAGTAATTACTACAATTCAGCAAAACACTTACTTCTGAAATTTCTGACAGCCAGTACCAAGACAGAAATGTGATGAATTCCATGGCTTTCATTCTCTAATAAAAGGTACAACAAATAGCAAAAGAAATTCTGGTCTTGCTCTTTGATATTTACCCATGTAAGCTGAAAATGCAGGGGCTGTGCATGGTGGCTCACATCCATAACCCCAGCACTTTGGGAGGCTGGATCACCTGAGGCTACGAGTTTGAGACCAGCCTGGCCAATATGGTAAAACCCCGTCTCTACTAAAAATGCAAAAATTAGCCAGGCATGGTGGTGTGCACCTGTGGTCCCACCTACTCCGGAGGCTGAGGCACAAGAATCACCCGAACCTGGGAGGCGGAGGTTGCAGTGAGCCGAGATCGCGCCACTGCACTCCAGCCTGAGCAACAGACAGTCTAAAAAAAAAAAAAAAAACCAAAAAATAAAGCAAAACCATGGAAATAGTAAAAAGACAGGTGGTTGCCAGGGGCCTGAGGAGGAGAGAGGGATAAGCACGTGGAGCACAAAGGATTCTCAGGGCACTGAAATGACCCTCTGTGGTACTAGAAATAGTGGACCCCACAGAATGTACAACACCAAGAGGGAATCCTAACGTAAACAATGGACTGCGGGTGGTGTGTCCACGTGGGATCATGAACCGTTAACAAAAGTACCGCTTTAGTGCAAGATGTTGGCAATGGGGAGGCTGTGCATGGGTAGACAGAGGGAGCATGT
Source organism: Cebus imitator (assembly GCF_001604975.1). Lineage (NCBI taxonomy): Eukaryota > Metazoa > Chordata > Mammalia > Primates > Cebidae > Cebus > Cebus imitator. The sequence goes on from NW_016107321.1 coordinate 6,210,922, forward strand.
AGTAACTCTCTGTACCTTCCTCTCAATTTTGCTGTGAATCTAAAATTGCTCTAAATAATAATAATGTGAAAAAAAGAATATTGAGAGGTTTAACGTTCATAACACAATGTCTTCGACAGCAATTTTATAAAAGACATAGAAACACTTGGCATGCAGTTCTCTAATTTTTTTTCTTTTTTGAGACAGAGTTTCACTCTTTGTTGCCCAGGCTACTGTGCAGTGGCACAATCTTGGCTCACTGCAACCTCTGCCTCCCAGGTTCAAGCAATTCTCCTATCTCAGCCTCCTGAGTAGCTGGGATTGCAGGCGGCTGCCACCACACCCGGCTAATTTTTGTATTTTTAGTAGAGACAAGGTTTCACCATGTTGACCAGGCTGGTCTCAAATGCCTGACCTCAGGTGATCTGCTCACCTCGGCCTCCCAAAATGCTGGGATTACAGGCATGAGCCACCGCACCTTAGTGCATCTCTCTTCATCATCAGCATTAAGCTGCCAGCCTAATACTGATTATGTGATTCTCTGAGAATGCTGAGTCAGACCAGAAGAAACAGCATGTGGAGCTCACCAGCACCTGAGGTTCTGGGATGGATACTGGCATGTGCCCAGAACTTCCCCCTTCAAATATTAGTTGCCTCACGAGTTCCTGTTCTGTTGTCAAATAATTTTCTTTACAGGTAATAGAAATACTAAACATTCAATACTGGAAATAAAGAAAAACACAGAAGAAATTAAAGATTAATCCTGCCACCCAGAGACAGCCTTCTACCCTTCTAGTATCCTATAAAAGACACCTCTAATTCATGTGCTTTTCTTTGCCTAAATATATAGTTTGTGCTATGTATCCTATTAACTTACTATTTTAGCAGCTACAGAACTAATTTATTTAACCAGAAATCTATTGCTGAAATGTAGATTTGCTCCCAACTTCTTACTCTGAGAAACAGGTTTCAACATAAATCACTGTGTGTATTTCTACGTCCATAGTATGAATTGCTAAAATTAGAATTACTTAAAGTCAAAAAGCACACGGAAGTAGAGGCTTTTCTACACTGCCAAATTACCCCCCACAACTTCAATCAGTTTACACCCCATTCATGTGTACGAGAAAACTTGTGTCCTTGCATTTCGCAAACCTGGATGTTTTCGGTTGTTGATGTTTTCAATGTTTGCATTTTTTTCTTTTTGAGACAGGGTCTCGCTCTGTCACCCAGGCTGGAGTGCAGTGATTACAGTTCACTGCAGCCTCGAACTCCTGGGCTCAACAATCCTCCTACCGCAGCCTATCTAGTAGCTGGGACTACAGGTGTGCACCACCATGCATGGCTAATTTTTAAAAATTTTTTTACAGATGGGTTCTTGGCTGGGCCAATCACCTGAGGTCAGGAGTTCAAAGCCAGCCTGGCCAATGTGGCGAAACCCCACCCCTACTAAATAAACGAAAATTAGCTGGGCGTGGTGATGCACACCTGTAATCCCAGCTACTAGGGAGGGTGAGGCAAGAGAACTGCTTGAGGTACAGGTAGCAGTGAGCCGAGATCATGCCACTGCACTCCAACCTGGGTGACAGAGGGAGAATCTGTTTCAAAAAAAAAAAAAAAAAGATGGTGTCTAATTATGTTGCCCAGACTGGCTCAAGTCATCAAGCAATCCTCCTACACTGGGCTTCCAAAGTGCTGGGATTAAGGCATAAGCTACTGCCCCCTAGCCCAATCTATGCAAAACTCATTGGTTAAAAAACGGCATTCATTCTTGAACTCTCTCATCTTTGGTTTACAGCAAGGATAAACATAATTTCAGAAGTCTGCTGCCATGTGAATTTCTGAATTTGCAAGGTGCTGTACTGTTGCTCTTTCATTTAACAGATATGTATCTATTGCAAGCCTAGCAGCTCCCGGGTGCTACACTAGCTGCTGGGGACACGAAATGTACAAAAACAGAAAAGTCTCTGGTGACATCCCTTACAAATCCCAAGGGTCTTAAGGATTGTCCTTCCAGATGCTGAAGAGTGCCACCAAACATGATGCTCTGCCTGTGGTATAATTCAAAGTGAGTGGTTCCCATGGTAGCGTCTTTTGAACCCATTCCTTTTGAGCTTCACTGCAACATTGTATCACGTGCCTTTAATGGCAGAATGGCAGCATGGACCTAGTTCACCTAAGATCCCCACCAAATTCTTCAGGAACAACCAGGATCCTACCAAATTCTTCAGGAACAACTTTAAGAGGAAACATAAATAGATGCAAAAGATGGAAGAACAAAGACAAATAAAACAGTGATGCATACACCCAGGGAATACGGTCAGGATGAACTACAGGCTCTGGAGAAAGATGCTGAGAACCAGAAAAGGCTTGTGGGAGATGACGTTCTAATAAAGATTATGATGGAAGGAAGAGGTCCCTTGTTTGTCTGCATTGTTGAATCACAATGATTCTGAACTAGCGAAGCCTAAAGCACAGATGGTTTAGCAAAGGACTGTATCAAAGTGTGCTGAAGCTCAGTGCACCCTCCTCAGACCCCATCTGGGATCCCTCCAAACGGTGAACCTGAGGACACAAGCAGAATACTAATTAGATTTTCTGAGGACAAAGATCCAGCAGATCATTCAGACAGCAAGACCAGATCCCAGATCTAGATCCAAAAGATCTGGAAAGGCTGGCTGAGGCAAAGCGCCAAAAAGGAAAAGGCCCCTAGTGACGTGGCTCCCAAGACAGCCAGCTCAGCTGCCCCAGCAGCACAGCCCAGACCACCTACTCCTTCTGCATTGGGAGCACTTGCTCCCACAGCCGGGTGACCTGGGCAGCTGCAGGAGGGAAACCTGGAGCCAGAGGGATGGAGAGGGGTCACAGCCCTGGCACAATGTGAAAGAAAAGAACAATCTCAGAGGGGATGAGATGGCCGCCTTCAAAGAGCTACAGGGTAGACAGAGAAGAAAACTCATTTTGTGTAGTTCACAACAGCCTTATTCACACTAGACAAAAAATGGAAACAACCCAAATGCCTGTCAACTGATGAAGGGATCAACAAAATGTGGTCTAGCAACACGACAAAGTATCACTCAGCAAAACGAAGAAGTACGGACCCCACAAAACCCAGATGAACCTTGAGACATCACACTAAGTGAAAGCAGCCAGTCGCCAAAGACCACACGTTGTGTGATTCCATTAATATGAAATGTCCAACCAGGCAAATCCACGGGGACTGAAAGAACGTTAGCAACTGCCAGGGACTGCGGAGAGGGGATGGGAAATGACCATTAACAGGTTTAAGGGGCAATGAAACTGTTTTGGAACCAGACTGACTGGACAACTCCTTGACTGTGCTACTTTTTACTTTGATAAAGCTGTTATTTTTTTTGAAGGTATCCATTATATTTTCATTTAATATTCACAGCTCTATGAGGTAGCTATTTTACAGATAAGAAAACTGAGGCTCAACAAAATCACGAGTAAATGATGGAGGCGGGTGAGAACCCAGCTCACTGTCCAATCCAAACCCCGACTCCTCGTCACTATGCTGGTTATACGACTTCCTAATGAGTGGAAAAGACAGATTTCAGCTGGACACAAGAAAGGCCATTCTAACAAGGAGAACAGTGCCCTCCCACTCATCGGGAGTTGAGGCAGGGGCTGACGACCACTCATGGGGCTGGAGAAGGGAGTGCTGAGCCTATAGGAAGGTATACCTGCTAACCCCTTCGCTGCCTTGCAACTGAACACACTACACCCTCTCTATTCTAAATCTCAGACCACCTAACATTTGCCCAATCTCCATGCTATTTCTTTAAGCTATTCTTGGTTCTATATACTTAAGAAACTGTAGTCTTCCTATAATTTTTAAAAACTTTACATGTCTTCCACTGTCCAAAATAGCATTATTTAGATGCTGAGATGCATTTCAATCACTCAGCAAAACAATGGGAACTAGAACGTGAGCCATGGAAATGTGCAGTCAGCTGGTATACTTACTGTGAAATTCATTCCCTTGATGGGGAGCTTCAGGTGTTCAAATCCCACTCTCACTGTATACTGAGTATAATTCAGGTAGCCAAGGTGAGCCACAATAATTTCTGCACATTTCTGCAAATATACAAGGAAGATTTGTCTTTAAAGAAAGCGAGACTCACGCTCCCACCAAATGACCCATGAAATAATACATTTCAACAGCAGATGAGCGGAACTCGCCAAAAGCCCAGAGAAAGTCAGAAGCCAGCCAAAAACAGTTCCTCGAAAGAATGAACCAAATGGATACTTTTGGAAACACAATATATGATTTACACCAATTGGAATCTTTCTACTTTGGACGACTGAAAATAAGTCACTGTGTAAGAAAGTTAACAGTACAATCCAAGCCTGACATTTCCATAAATATATAATTCCAGAGCACGAGGGAAACGTAAGCGGAGACACGTCAACACAGATGCTGCAGCTTAATTTGTCCTCCCTGGCCCAATTTTGCGATTGTTGCAATAATAAACAGTGAATTACATATTTTTCTTTCTCTCCTTATAACATGTCATTCTCCACCTGGAGCCCCCTTTCCCCTCCAGCGTCCACCTTCAACCTTCAACCTTCCACCTTCCAACTTCCCTCCACCCTCCACCCAGAGTCAAAGCAAAGGCTGTGTGCACAGCAGCAAGTGCGGACATGTGTGCTCCACTGTTGTCAAAAGCCCCTTCCTTTTCTCCTTCAGGATTAACAGCCAGGTCTCCAATGCTTTGTTATCCCCTTCCAGACTGGCAGGGAGGATGAACCCTCATGCAGGGACACAGAGGTGCACCCAACAGCCATGCACACAGAGCTGGCCACTCCTCTCCAGCAAGCTCTGCCCCGGCCCTGCCTTTTGGAATGTCACTCTCCACCATCCAGCTGCTACCAGGAGCAAACGGGTGGTTCTCTGGCTAACAAGGCACCGCTCCAATGGCGGGCTAAGCCTTGAATGTCTGAGGTCAGGTAAGAAAACAGGTGTGGGTTTGGGTTTTACACACCCCGTCTCTACTAAAAACACAAAAAATTAGCCAGGCGTGGTGGCAGACGCCTGTAATCCCAGCTACTCGGGAAGCTGAGGCAGGAGAATCGCTTGAACCCAGGAGGTGGAGCTTGCAGTGAGGCAAGATCACACCATTGCACTCCAGCCTGGGCAACAAGAGCAAAACTCTGTCTCAAAAACAAATTAACAAAAAGAGAAGAGGGCAACTGTCAGGGAGGGGGAGGTATGAGGCTGGGTGACACAGTGGGGTGCTGACCTAAGGGAAGGGGGAGAAAGCAGAGACGAGGGGAGTGTGCAGGGGGCTGACGGAGGCACCAAGGTCACCATCTCCACTCGCCAAACACTTGAGCTCACTGGCAGCCCTGGGCCTGCACCAAAGCTCATAATGCTCCACAGGGAAGGGCTCCCCCAGGAGGGGGCTGCAAGCCCTCTGGCTGGCCACCCGCCCGCCTCCCACTCTCCTATAAAGGAAACACAGGTCATCTGCTATTTTCATCGCTCTGGAGCTGAGGCTTCCCTTCCACCTGATCAGCTCTCCCCATTGGAATCTGCTGCCTGCCCTCTGGGCATTAAGTGTGTGGTCCTCCTCCTCAGCAAAACTAAATTCACCTTTCCCCGCTGGCACTTGGGTCACGGGATGATGCACAGAGGCAGGGGCAGCTAAGGACTTGGCCTCATCAGGAGGGGATGGCTGAAAACCTATAAATACATTTTTACTGTGTGGACAAACATTTCTTGTGAGTTTAAGAATTTGTGTCACCTTTCAGGGACATTTTAATTAACAAAAGAGTTATATCTCAGGCTGCATATACTTAGGAGTTTAAAAAGATTGGCTGGGCGTGGTGGCTCGCACCTGTAATCCCAGCACTTTGGGAGGCTGAGGTGGGTGGATCACGAGGTCAAGAGATCGAGACCACCCTGGCCAACATGGTGGTATCTACTAAAAATACAAACATTAGCCAGGCCTGGTGGCACACGCCTGTGGTCCCAGCTACTAGGGAGGCTGAGGCGCAAGAATCGCTTGAACCCAGGAGGCAGAGGATGCAGTCAGCTGAGATTGCGCCACTGCACTCCAGCCTGGCGACAGCGCAAGACCCCATCTCCAA
>NW_016107321.1:6217325-6222779 GCF_001604975.1 Cebus imitator
AAAAAAAAAAAAAAAAAAAGTAATATAATAGGGTAGTAAATGTCTCTGTGATGTCAACTTAAAATTCCATGTTTTTAAATGCCAGGGCGGTGCTCTTTGCAGGGTTAGAGAGAGACTTGAGTAGACAGGAAACAGAAGCAAACAGCAGCACCCAAGGGGTGACACAGTGTAAACTGAGGTAGGGCCAAAACGGAAGAGGGAAGAAGCCATAGAGATGTACTGAAGCACCAGTCTCAAGGTGCATGGCATGGTGGCCAGGTCCAAGAAGCAACAGTGCAGGCAGCCAGCACCATGGCCTCCCAGCATGGTGGCGGGTGCCCCGCTTGAAGCAAAGGCTTTAGGTAAGGCAACCCACTTGTCCCAACAGAAAGTCCTGTGTGCTGAGAAACCACTCAGTGCAGGCAAACCAGGATGATGAGTCTCACCAGCTCCAAATAAGCAACCCCTGACTAATGGTCCATTGAGCCTCAATCTGAGAGGCAGCAAGGTGGGTGTTATCAGCTGTCCAGGTGGGAGTGGCCACCAGGCCCTTGGATGGGAAGAGAGCGGCTTCTTGGCCATGGTTCCATCTGACACTCATACCTGTTGTCCCTCCTGTGATTCAGCAGGACTGATCACACCCCTTCTGCACACAGGCCTAGTTGGGGGACAACAGGTATGACTGTCAGATAGGACCTTGTGCTGCACACGTAAGGCACGCTCAAACGTTAATCACCTGCATCTTTACTACTTTCCTAAGGCAGGAAGGGAAAGCTTGATCCCCACTTTATAGATGGGGAAAATACACTTAGGAAGCTGGCTCAACCCTTGGAGGCAGAATGAGAGGCCAGTCCCACATGATCCTCCCACCTCAGCCTCCCAAAGTGCTGGGATTACAAGCATGAGCCACCACGCCCAGCCCTTTAATCCTTTCTTGCCAGGTAAAACAGGTTCAGTGTATGTATCGCTAGTAATCAGGCAGTACGCATGGTAGTTAAGGCCACAAGCTTCAGAATAAAAGGGGACAGCCTTAAATCCTGGGCCCTCCACTTAAAAACTGCATTACCTTGGGCAATGGTTTAGACCTCTCTCAGCCTCAGTTTCTTCTATAAAACAGGTTCTAATAGCAGTTTCTACTTCATGGACCTGCCATGAGGACTGAATGAGACAATGAGTGGACAGTACTTGGCATGACACCTAGCAGAGAAACTACTTGCCACCTGGCTTCTGACATTACTTTTCTAATCCTATAAGCAAATGTACTGCCCTGTTTTGATGCTCTCCATGTTCTCCACGCTGCCAATAACCTGTGCTGTGTCCGAGGTGGACTCCTTGCTATAGAAGGGATCTGGTTCTGGTTCTTTGGGCTCTAAAGAGAATATAGTGCCAATGATATCAAGCGTGAGGGCTCGTTCCCCACTCTGGACCCCAGGTTTCCTACCCCTTAGCCACACTGTGCTCTAAAGTAGATGCTCAAAAAGGCAGGCCCCAGGCCCCTGACCCACAAGAGGCCCAGGTACGCGGTTTCACGCAGATGGATGAGGGCGTGCATCACATGGCTGGGAACAACCCAAAGCCTCAGTCAAGAGTGACCATGGAAAATTGGTCAGGCCTGGTGGTACACACTTGCAGTCCCAGCTACTTGGGAAGTTAAGGTAGGAGGATTGCTTGAGCCCAGAAGTTTGAGGCAGCAGTGAGCTATGATTGTGCCACTGCACTCCAGCCTAGGTAACAGAGCAAAGCCCTCTCAAAAAAAAAAAGAAAAGGAAGAAGAAGAAGAAGAGGAAGAGGAAGAGGAAGAAGGAGGAGGAGGAGGGTGGGTGGGGGAGGAAGAAGCAAAAAAAAAAAAAAAAAGCTAGTGACGATGGCTGGTGGCAGACCTTCCTATAAGATGGCAGCCCATGATGTTCATTAGGGACACAGCAGGCAGCAGGTCACACACACTGTAAAAACAAGTACCACATATGCTTAGGGTAGCTGGCAGTACGTGTGTATACACGTGTGTTTATGGATGTGTGCCTACATGTGTAAGTTTATAAGAATTTCTAAGGGTATCCAAGCATAAAATTAAGTAAGTTTCTCAGGCCATCTTTAATATGACTCCATTTTTTTCACTTAAGAACAATTTTCTCAAAGCCTCTTACCACGCTACATGGGAAAGTGGCTCTGTAATTAAACATGTACGCAGCCCAAGGACTGACTGTGGGGCTCACCCCGCACACTCACCCCTGCACATGAGAGGGTCCTTGTCCGGTTGTGAACTTTGTTATGAATGTACATCGTGGTTCCATCTTGAGCTACACCATCGACTTTAACAGTCATGGGAAAGCTTGTCTTAATGGAAGTTTCTACAAAAGAAAAAAAATTCAGTGTCAGAGACCATGCCAGGCACATCACACCTCCAAAGGCGCCTTCCTGGCTCCGAAATTACCTCGGAGCCAGGAAAACACAGAAAGTCCATAGGTCCATAGGCCACACTGGCCTCAGAACATTTGGAAATTTCTATTTGCCCAGCAAAGTAAAGCCTTTCCATTAGATCCCAACCCAGCACCCAGAGGGCCTAAATCAAAACCTGCATTTCAGATCCATCAGTTTCACTTCACAAACAAAAAAACGGTAAAATATTTCATGACTAATAAACTTATATGCTTAATTTCTCACATACATTTTTAATTTACCAAATTCTACACCAAAATAGAGATTTCTTATTTATTACATGTTTTTCTAATTATACTCTCATTTTAAAAAATCATAACAAAATATAAAGATGACATTAAACACTAAGAATTTTACCACCTAGAGATAATCATAATTCATATTTTGTGTCTATCCTTCCAAGCTATTTTCTAGACATACAAATACGTAGTAGTATAAATTTTTTGCTTTCTAAACAGTTACAAAGAGGGAGTAACTTTTTTGTAATATGCATTTGTTTCACTTCATTTACTGTGGTCATGGGGTGATCTTTTCAAATTCTTTCTCAACCAGTGTCTCATCTGAAGCACTTAACAGAAAATGACTTGAGGGAGAATCTTCTCAATTCTCCCTAGGATGATACAAAGCTAGTGCCACTGTAGACTGACGGAAGCTAATTCATCATAAACAACGGATGCATTAGGGGAAGGTTTCTCAGCCTCTGCACCACTGACATTTTGGGCCAGATAATTCCTTGTTGTGGAAGCAGGGGAAGGTGTCAGCATCTCTGCCCTCTACCCACTAGATGCCAGGAGCAGTCCCTCCTCCTCTCCATTTGTGACAAAATTGTCTCCAGACATTGCCAAGTGTCCCTGGGGGCCAGAACCATTACTTTAGGGCATCAGACCTTAATTGTCTCCCAGATCCCCACTGAAAAAGGCTGGCAGCTGCAGGCCGACACCATGCAGCCATTGAGCTAAGCTGACCAGAACTCTACTGAGGACGTAGATCTATCGTAACTTTCTCTCCCACTTTGAAAGACATTTGAGAGGTTTCCAATTTGTTGCTATGATAAATAATAATGGACATCCTTATACATCTATCTTTGAGCACTTGTCCGAATATTCTGAAGTCAACATCTAAAATACGATGCTTCACACAAAGACAAATTATCCCAAAATGTAAAGCTCCATACCTTTTGATTGATCCAACTCAACAACACATGTCAGCCATAGTTGCTGATTATATGTAGACAGTGGATTTGAAAGTATTTGAATTGGCTTTAGCTGAAGAAAAAGAACAAAGTAATCCATGTGACCTTTTCATTGAGTCTACCAAACACCTCATCATCTTAACACATAAACTTTACATTTAGCAAAAAAGGTTTGAGTGTCAGCTCTGAAACAGAAATATGTGAGGTTTTCCTTTCAACAACATAAGTGAATTTCTGCCTTCCAGAAAAAAGGAAGGACTAACTTCCAGCTGCAATTCATGTCTGTCTCTCACGGAAACCTCTAAGCAGGCACGTTCCACACTTGGAGCCTTGGGGACAATACACTTACTTAAATACCAAGAAAAAAAATCTTGGAAAAATAATAAAATGAGCAGAATGATGACATACATAGTAAGAAAATAAAGAATACCAAAGGAATACTTTCATATTTACAAGGTAACATATCTCAAAAATTGTTTAGTATCTGTATGCCAGATAAATTGCTCTTTGACATATGCTATTTTTAGCTTTGTGAAAGAAAGCTTTCACCCCAGCGAGAATAATTAGAGGTGATGATGCTGCCAATGATTCTTCTGCATTATCTTTTAAAGACATAATGTTGGTGTCTAATAGCAGTACGCCACAGAGAGACGTGAAACAGCCCACCCATGGTTCCAAAGAAAAGCATTATTTGAATGCACCGTCTTTGCAGGTGAATGTGTTATTTTTTGTTTTATGTGTTGGTCTTCTTTTTCCTTTTTTTTGAGACAGGGTCGTGCTCTGTCACCCAGTGCATGAGTGCGCTGGTGTAATCATGGCTCACTGCAGCCTCAACCTCTCAGGCTCAAATGATCCTCCCACCTCAGCCCCCCAAGTACCTGGGACTACAGGTGTGCACCACCATACCCAGCTTATTTTTTAATTTGTTGTAGAACACGGTCTCCCTATGTTGCCCAGGCAAGTCTCAAATGAATGTGTTGTTTTTGTGTTTTAATACTTCTGTCAGTGTCTCAATGAAACTCCATAGGACAGAAGACTTGCCTAAAAACCATCAAGGCAAGAAACCTCTCCAGGGATAGCCACCGTCTTAGAGAAGTGAGGATGGTCTCTTGGATGCAAGTCAGGTCTCTTAGAATGACTGCTGTGTTCAGTGTCAAAAAGAGACTCACACCCTGAGACAGAAATTGTAGGGCCAGGCACAGTGGCTCATGCCTGTAATCCCAGCACTTTGGGAGGCTGATGCGGGTGAATCACACGAGGTCAGGAGATCGAGATCACTCTGGCCAACATAGTGAAACCCTGTCTCTACTAAAATCCAAAAAAAAACTAGCTGGGCATGGGGGCGCCCACGTGCTTGTCGTCCCAGCTACTCGGGAGGCTGAGGCAGGAGAATCGCTTAAAACCACAAGGCATAGGTTGCAGTGACCCGAGATCACACCACTGCACTCCAGCCTGGAGACAGAGCAAGAATCCTTCTCAAAAAAAAAAAAAAAGAAAGAAAAGAAAGAAACTGTAAAAGATGTACTGCCAGGAAAAGTCCACAGCGGCACCTCTTCAAATCACATCATCAGGCTGACAGACAAAATCAAGCAATGCCAAGAAAGTGTGAAGACAGGCTGAGCAGAAGCCCTTCAAATTAGCAGCAGCAAAGACAAGAATCAAATGGTGTCACTTTAGTGCTTTTTCTTTTTTTGCCTTTCTGCAAAATTGTAAAGGTAAAAAAACTAGCAGGGAAGTGTGAGAACAGACAGAAGGGGTATTTGGGGTCATATAATCAGATTTAAACTATGTATATCATGGTGCCTCAAAGATGCAGGGCAACTGTGTTGCATTTATAGATAAAGATT
>NW_016107321.1:6222891-6233339 GCF_001604975.1 Cebus imitator
CAGTCTCACTCTGTCCACCAGGCTGGAATGCAGTGGTAAAATCGTGGTTCACTGCGACCTCCGCCTCACAGGTTCAAGCGATTCTTCTGCCTCAGGCTCCCGAGTAACTGGGACTACAGTTGCATGTCAACATGCCTGACTAATTTTTGTATTTTCAGTAGAGATGGGGTTTCACCATATTGGCCAGGCTGGTCTCGAACTCCTGACCTCGTGATCTGCCCGCCTCGACCTCCCAAAGTGGTGGGATCACAAGCAGGAGCCACCTAGCTCGACGGGATTTTTCATTTAAACTGAGTTCACACAAGGAATACAAAGTAATCACTGGAAAGAACTGGATCATCAGAAACCTGACAGAGGCCAATTCTTAACTTGGGCAAAATAAGAAAGATGAGACACCTAAGTGGTGTCATTATTAAAAATTATAATCTGACAGGACTAACAGATGCAAGGAATCAGGATAAGTTAACCACTCTTTTTGAATGAACAATTGCTCCCTAAGAAGTAATACCATCATGTTCCTAAGTACTGAGGTATTTATTACAACAGAAATGGTCACTTTAGCAAACGAGAACCCAGAAGCCAGCGGCTGACAATGGAGTAAGAAATGTGTGTTGCCTCAGAAGCCACAAGGCAAGGGCAGGCTGCCTTAGACTCTAAGCAGAACCACTTCTCAGTGGCCTGAGGTTTATAATGTACCCTACCACCCAGCTGCCACCCAGACCCAGTCTTACCTTTTTGCTATTATTTAGAGAAAAATTTGCCGCAGAAGTCTGGATCACTTTAGGTCCTAAAGTGTAACAGAAAAGGGCAAAAGCAGGTTATAGCTACATTGGTAATTTAAGATTTTTTTCCAAATTCCAAGAAAGATTTATACATTACATGGAAGTGGCCTTAATTTACCTGGTTTTTCTTTAGAGATTTTACAATGTGTAAGTAAAACACATAAACACACAAACGCAGACACAGAATGTCCACTCTGCTGTGCCTCTTGACTTCCCAACACAAGTCAACCAGTACGCCTGGCACATGACATACAGGGTTTCCACAGGCAATGCCCTGCTGTGTTCCCAGCAAGCGCTGTCTCTACATGCATGGGCCCAGAGGGCATTAACTGTAGAGACTTTGTCTTATATATTTTGTAAAATACAAAGATTTCTTCCAAAAACTAAGACACACTTATCTGCTCATCCAATTAATCCCATCTTCCAAAAATGCTTATTAAGGGCTATAAACATAATATGTGCTAATATAAGCAGGAAAGCAGAAAGTTTTAACTGAAATAATAACAGGTGTACAAACATCACCAATTCTTTTTCTCCCAATTTTATTGTGATAAAATATACATAAAGGTTTGCCATCTTAACCATTGTTTTTCCCTATAGACTCAAGACCTTGCCATCTGCCTTTTTTTTTTTTTTTTTTGAGACAAGTCTCACTGTCACCCAGGCTGGAGTGCAGGTGGCACGATCTTGGCTCACTGCAATCTCCGCCTCCCTGGTTCAGGCAGTTCTCCTGCCTCAGCCTCCTGAGTAGCTGGGATTATAGGCATGCGCCACCATGCCTAGCTGATTTTTGTATCTTAGTAGAGACGGTGTTTCACCATGTTGGTCAGGCTGGTCTCAAACTCCTGACCACATGATCCGCCCGCCTCAGCCTCCCAAAGTGCTGAGATTATAGGCATGAGCCACCGCACGCCCGGACCATCTGAGCCATTTTTAAGTGTACAGTTCAGTGGTAGCAAGTACGTTCATACTGTGCAACCATCACTGCTATCTCCACAATTCTTTTCATCTTGTGAAACTGAAGCACGGTGCCAATCAAACAATTCCCCATTCCCCTCCCTGCAGTCGCCAGCTGCCACCACTCTACTTTCTGTACTGATGATCTTGGCTACTCTAAGTACCCTATGTAATCTTACTGTATTTATCTTTTTGCCACTGGCTTATTTTACTTAGTATAATGTCCTCAAGATTCACCCATATTATCGATTCTGTATACATCAGCCCACTGCCTTTTGGCCTCCAAAGCTTCTGATGAGGTATCTGCCGACAAACTTACTGATGATCCCTTGTATGCGATGAGTGACTCTCTTGCTGCTTTCAAGAATCTGTCTTTGGGTATATACAGTTTCATTATAAATGCATCCCAGGGTGGGTCTCTTTGAGTTCATCCTACTTTGAGTTTGTTGAGCTTCTGGGATGTTTACATTCACATTTCATCAAATTTGGAAAGTTTTCAGTCATCACTGCTTCAGATATTCTCTCTGACCCATTCTCTAGCTCTTCTCCTTCTCAAGACACCCGCAATGTGTATGCTGGTCCATTTGACAGTGTCCCAAAGGTCCCTCAGTCTCTGTTCATTTTTCTTCTCCTTTTTTTCTGTTCCTCACTCTCAAAAACTTCCATTGTCCTATCTTCTGACTCGCTGATTCTTTCCTCTACCTGTTCAACTCTGCCTCTGAATCCCTCTAGGGTACTTTTCACCTCTAGAATATTTTAGTTTCCTTTTATGTTTTCTATCTTTTTATTCATACAGTGTTTTCTTGACTTTCTCCATGTCTCTTCATTTAGTTCTTTGGACATCTTTGAGACAGTTGTAAACAGTTGTTTTAAAGTCTCTGTCTAACAGGTCTGTCATATGGTCTTACTCAGGGACAGATTCTGATGGTTCCTTTTCTTCCTTTTGATGGGTTATACTTTATTGTGGCTTTGTTTGCCTTGTGACCTTTTGCTGAAAAGTGAACACTTAAATCTAATAATGTACCTCTGGAAACCAGACTCTCCCCTTCCCCAGGGTTTCCTGTTACCCATTTTCATATTTTTGTTTTTGTTGTTGTTACAGACTGTCTCTGTGCAAATGATCAGCCTGAGGTTTAAACTTCAAGTCTTCTCAGGCCCGTTCTGAGCCGGCGCCTTCCTCTGGGCAGGTGTGGTGACTTTCGAAATTTCCTAGCAGTTTTCAATGTCCTGGTCTTCGATGTCTGGCTCCCAAAAAAGGACAAAGGGAAAAATGAGGGTGTAAAAAAAGTGCCAGCCCTTTAAATCCCCTGGAAGTAACTTTAGCCAGAGAGGGAGAGGGTTGCAACAACTGAGGGAGGTACAATGGCAGCAGCCACTCTTTCTTCACTGTACTTCTGCCATTAGAAGCAGCAGCAGCAATCAGAGCACAGATCCCTGATATCTGCAGGACAGGGTCCTTTTTGCCCACCTTGGTTTCTACAAGCTCTAGAACACACAGCTGCCTGCTACAGGCCTGCAGTGGAGGACGGGTACCTGCTAAGGACTGCACTGACCAAAATTAACCACAATCTAATGTACAAGCATTCCCTGTGAAGTTGCAAGCCTTCAAGAGACTCTGGAGTTTCCAAAACAGTTACACCACAGATTCTGACACCACAGTTGTCCTCTAAGTAGAGGACATAGATTCCTACTCCATCTTCCCCGAATCCTCTCCAAGCTTCATAATTCCTACAATGCATTTCTTCAGAGTTTTGGCCTTAAAAGAAGTAGTCAAAGGAAACACTGTGAATCCTATTTTAATTTAATTTAGAACTGGATTTGTTAGGCCGGGCGCGGTGGCTCAAGCCTGTAATCCCAGCACTTTGGGAGGCCGAGGCGGGTGGATCACGAGGTCAAGAGATCGAGACCATCCTGGTCAACATGGTGAAACCCCGTCTCTACTAAAAATACAAAAAATTAGCTGGGCATGGTGGTGCGTGCCTGTAATCCCAGCTACTCGGGAGGCTGAGGCAGGAGAATTGCCTGAACCCAGGAGGTGGAGGTTGCGGTGAGCCGAGATCACGCCATTTTACTCCAGCCTGGGTAACATGAGTGAAACTCCGTCTCAAAAAAAAAAAAAATAAGAAGAAGAACTGGATTTGTTTCAAAACATACCACTCTCAACTGGTGATATCAGTTTTTCTGAGCTACCTCAGTGACAATCCCCCATCTGCAACCAACAAGCTTCCACTCAAAAGAAGGAAATACACAACCAGGGCAGTGTGTCTCTGGAATGTGTTTAGGAATGCTGGGAACGACGTCTCTATGTAGGAAGGAGGCTTGTGTGCACAATGAGGCTCCTGTTAAACAGATTCATGATCTAAGTAAACTCCTAACCCAGGAAGTAAGACAGTCTGGTTTCCTGGAAATAATTAAGAACTGGGAGTCAGAAAAACCTGGACTCGGCTGGGCGTGGTAATTCACACCTGTAATCCCAGCACTTTGGGAAGCCAAGGAGTCTGGATCACCTGAGGTCAGGAGTTCAAGACCAGCCTGGCCAACACGGTGAAACCCTGCCTCTGCTAAAAATACAAAAAAAAAAAAAAAATTAGCTAGGCGTGGTGGCAGGCTCCCGTAATCCCAGATACTCAGGAGGCTGGGGCAGGACAATCGCTTGAACTGGCGAGGTGGAGGTTGTAGCAAGCTGAGATCGCGCCACTGCTCTCCAGCCTGGGCAACAGAGTGAGACACTGTCTCAAAAAAGAAAAAAAAAAAAAGAAATATCTGGACTCTAGTCTTCACTAACAAGACTTTCTGGATCTTGATTTCCTCATCTGCAAAATGACAGTTACTAAGCCAATAGTCCCTGAGGTACTCCTAACTCTGTAATAACCTTATCACATGAAATAATCAGGAGCAGAGCGTGCTCATGATACTTAATTTTATGTGTCAACATGACTGGGCCATGGGTGTCAAGGCATTTGGTTAAACATTATTCTACTGTGTCTGTGGGTCATTTCTGGATGAGATTAACATGTGAACCGGTAGACTGGGTCAAGCAGATTGCTCTCTCCAATGTGGGTGGACCTCATCCAATCCATCAAAGGCCTGAATAAAACAAACTGGCTGAGTAAGGGAGGACTCGCTCTTTCTGGCCGGGCTCTCTCTATACCCAGCTGGGATACTGGTCTTTTCCTGCCTTCAGACCTGGACTCGGTTGGAACCCACTCCACCAGCTCTCCTAAGTTCTCGTGGCTTTGGGCTTAGACTGGAACTACCATCATGGACCCTCCTGGCCTCTTACTTGCTGACTGCAGATCTTTGGACTTCCCAGCTTCCATAATCATGTGAACAAATTCCTTATAATAGTTAGAAAGACAGACAGGATAGACAGGCAGGAAGGCTAGCCAGGTATCTCCTATTGATTGTTTCTCTGGAGAGCCCTGACTAACAGAGTACTGTATGGAAGAACGAAGGGGACAGAGAAACCCTGACTTCACTTGTATCTCAGCCTTGGTGCATCACTTCACATTTCTGCAAGAGCGGAGAGGGCTGGATATAATCATGCACATTTGAGACAGAGAGTGGCTTCAAGAACAGAAAGTGGCTGAGGTCCCACTGAGACTGGAGACCATGAGAATGTTAATGCCTCCCCTACCAATCTTAAAGGATGGCAGTGAAAATCAAGTAAGATCATGGATATATCTTGCACTGTAATTAATATAATTTTTACTTCTTGATGACTTTACGGGAAAGAAGTTGGCTACAGCTGTTATCACCATCAGATAAACAGCACCTGAAGAGCCACCCTCTCCCCCAGCTTCCTCGTCCATTTACCAACGCAGTTTGGGGTAAGAAACTAGCTTTTTTTTTTTTTGAGACAGAGTCTCATTCTGTCACCCAGGCTGGAGTGCAGTGGTGCAATCCAGGCTCACTGCAAAAACCTCTGCCTCCTGAGTTGAAGCAATTCTCTGCCTCAGCCTCATGAGTGGCTGGGATTACGGGCATCCGCCATTATGCCCGGCTAATTTTTTCTATTTTTAGTAGAGATGGGGTTTCACCATCTTGGCCAGGCTAGTCTTGAACTCTTGACCTTGTGATCCAACCGCATTGGCCTCCCAAAGTGCTGGGACTATAGGCGTGAGTCACCAAGCCTGGCCACAAACTAGCCTTTTGAGGCACAAATTGCCTCTGGGACAGGTTAAGCCTAATTGCCATTCACACTTCAGTATTAAGGGCATCAATTAAACAACACCTACCAGAAATTGCCCTAATGGAAAAAGACATTTTATTTCCGACGGAAACAAAGCAATGGAGGAATAAATTCTCTCCAGACAAGTCAGGCTCCTGGTTGCTTGCCCTACGCACACAACTGAAGAGACCTGGGTCTCTGGGAACTTTGTGGAAACCATTTGGCTTCTCTGATTCTCCACCCGTGAGAAAGGGTACTGGCCTAGATGACCTCACTGCTCCTGCAGCCACCCGCCCCATGCTTACAGGCAGCAGCCCCCAACTCTCCTCCCCACCCTGTCAGCTGCATTGTAACTCGCGCGGCCTGTCTCCCCCACCAGGCAGCAGGTTCCGGTTGCACTGTGCCCAGCTGGGCCTAGGGCACAGCAGATTAGATATGTTTGCTTGAAGGCTGGGTGCGGTGGCTCATGCCTATAATCCCAGCACTTTGGGAGGCCAAGGCAGGTGGATCACAAGGTCAGGAGATCGAGACCATCCTGGCCAACACGGTGAAACCCCATCTCTACTAAAAAATACAAAAATTACCTGGGCGTGGTGGCACACACCTGTAGTCCCAGCTACTTGGCAGGCTGACGCAGGAAAATTGCTTGAACCCAGGAGGCGGAGGTTACAGTGAGCAAAGATTGCGCCACTGCACTCCAGCCTGGTGCCCTGCAGCAGAAGGAGGCTCTGTCTCGAAAGAAAGAAAAAGATGAAAAGGGAGGGAGGGAGGGAAGGAAATAAAGAAAAGAGGGAAGAAAAGAAAGAAATGTTTGCTTGGCCAATGAAAGGCATGTGGTCACGGCAGCCCCGGCTGCTGCACAGGGCATGGCCAGGGTCACATGGGGCTGCTCGCTGTGCCTCCCTCAGGAGAGACATAGCAGCCAGACGTGCAGGGCTGGGACCCTGTCCACCCTGTGGGCACTGCTCCCTCCGTGCTGAGGCCCTTGGCAGTGGGAGCCAGGGGCACAGCTGGGCTGGCCAAAAGCAACATGCCAGGGCCGCCGCACAGGGCAAAAGATTCACTGAGGAAAAACTGAACCTTACCTCTGATCCCGACGAAGACGGTCAGGCCAAAGCAGATGAAGAAGACGACAAACACGAGGACAAAGTGGCGCTTGGAGAGTGTGTAGAGCCGCATGGGCGCCAGCCTGGGGGCAGAAGCCAGCAGTGAGGGATGGTCAGAAGGCCCGGGGGTCATAGGAAATCAGCCCCGTAGCAACAGCTCCCCCGACACGGCGCTGCCCACCTCCCCTCCCAGCCCCTCACTCCCGAGCGGCCCTGCACTGCCACCAGGCAGCCTCCAGGACACAACAGCCCCCGTGACCTCAGTGCCACAAGCTCCTGCATGTTCCAGGTCAGAGGGTCCATGGACACACCAGCCACCAGGGTCTGCACATGGCACACCAACCCCACGCTCAAGGAAACATACTGGGGCTACTAGGCCCCCCAGGGGTCACTGCCACCAAGGCGGTGGCCAGACCCCACTACCTACCTCACACACGCACATACACACATGTGCACACACACATGCACAAGCACAAAGCCTACGGGGGTGGCACCGCCAGGCCCCATTGGAAGCTCCAGGTCCTGCCAGCAGCACACTCCTCCTTCCACTGTCCCCACCAGCCCAGAGCCTGACTCCTCCCATCCCAGGTCACCCACAACTTCAGGTCCCCCTTGTGCCACGCACCAACATGGACGCTGCCTTGCTGTGAGGTTTTCTGTGATTTGCGCCGACGGGGAAACCCACTCACCCTGCCAGGTTCCCGCTCAGTCACAGGAAAACCCCAGGGGACAGGGATCACTTCCTTTAGAACACCCTGTATCAGGGCCAGCAAACAAGAAAATCTGTAAAGGCCCAGGCAATATGGGAGACTTTGGGAAGACTCGGGCTCTGTCACAAGGCACAGCTCTGCTTCTCTGGGCAGCAGGGGACACATGAGCATGACTGTGTCCCAGTCAAACCGCTGACAAAAGGGGCGCGGCCGGCCCCCACCCTGTGCCGAGGAAGAGACCCACAGACCAGAGGGATGCGCGGCGCCGTCTGTTTCGCTCCATCTTCTGCGTTCTCTGTCGTCCTCGCATGTTCTGTCTTAGGAGCCAGATCAGCGGGAAGGAGTCTGAGCACCTCACCTCAGGGATAGGCAGCTTCACGCCCACCCGGGAGGCAGACACAGGCTCACCCCAGCTTTGCAGGAAGGTTACTGGCTTCACGGTCCAAAGCTCACAAGGGCAAGGGCACCCCCACCACTACGGTACACACCCAAGACTGCAGCTGCAGAGCAGGAAGTCACTGCTGGCCGGCTTCAGGGCCAGAGCAAGGCTGTGAGTCAACACCACTGGGACGTGGCTCTGCTAACACCAGGTCTGCTGCCCCAGCAGGGACTGCGTGGCCACCTGGGCAGTGAGCACACAGACTAGGGTTACTAGGTGAAGAAATAAAGAACAGGTGCCTCTGCGGCTGCGCGGGGATTGGGTGCAAACACTCACCCACATACAAGACAAGAGAGCTGGGGAAGGAGGCGGCCTGGCCCAAGGAGGCGGTCAGGCTCTGGGGCCTGACAGATCCTCAGAGGCCCGGAAGTCATAAAATACCCAAGAGAGGAATGACCTCAGGGAGTAAACAACGCGTTCAATTCACAGGTAGGGAAACTGAGGTCTGGAGACTGTGCACATGCCCAAGATGCTGCAGCCCTGCCCTCTGCAGCCACACTACACAGAGGTGGCTCTGGGATGGTGCTGCAGGCTCCGCCCTACACCAATGCCTCAGAGCAAGCCCTGTGGAGTGTGAAGGCTGGCCCGGGAGGCCCTGAGGAGTGTGGAGGCCTGGCCGGGAGGCCTGATGAGTGTGGAGGCTGGCCCAGGAGGCCCTGCGGAGTGTGGAGGCTGGCCCAAGAACAAGTCTCCTATGACCTCCCGTAGTTATCCCAGCTGACAAGTCTATCCTTAGTTTAAGCATGCTGCGTTTACTAAGTTATTGTTTTAACACCGCAGAATGGAAGATTCCTAGGCAGCTGCTCAGGGCCTTTTCACGTTGAAAAAATTACACAAAGCTAAATGGACTAGATGGTGTGGAAATGCAAATAAAGCCTGTAGTTCTGTTAACAGTACTGCACCAAGGTCAATGTCTTAGTTTTGATAAATGCGCCAGGTTATGCGAAGTGCTCCCATGAGGGGAAGGTGGGTGAAGAATGTACGGAAACACTCCGCTATCTGACCCTCTGCTGTAAAGCTCAAGTGGCTTTTAAACAATGACATTGCTATTTCTGAGTTCCTACACTGCACCATTCTCGGGGTCCTGTTCCCTGCGGGAAGCCACAGTCCCAAGACTAAGAAGCTCCAAGAACTCCACAAGCAGAGGCTGAAAGCACAGAGAAATTACTTGGAAGCAGAGAAAACCAGAATAACTGTATTTTAACTCTTGATTTAAAAACACATTATTGACCCCATACCAGCATCGTTATTTAGCAGATGAGACAGAATGTTGAAAAAGAGGCCTTAAGAAAGGGTATGGGAGGCTGGGCACAGTGGCTCACGCCTGAATAATCCCAGCACTTTGGGAAGCTGAGGCAGGCAGATCGTCTGAGGTTCAGGAGTTCAGGACCAGCCTGGCAAACATGGTGAAAATCCATCTCTACTAAATATACAAAAATTAGTTGGGTGTGGTGGCACACACCTGTAGCACCAGCTACTTTGAAGGCTGAGGCAGGAGAATCACTTGAACCCGGGAGGCAGAGGCTGCAGTGAGCCGAGATCCCACCTTTGCACTCCAGCCTGGGTGACAGAGCAAGACCCCATCTCAATTAAAAAAAAAAATAAAAAGGGGCATGAGAGCACAGAGCAAGTGTATGAGTGCACGACCCACCCAGGGCATCTGCCAGTCTCTCTCAGAAGGCTCAATAAAATCCATTGTCTCCCCTTCCTGAAAAATTCTACTTAAGTTCAACTTATTAGCAGTAAAGTCGTCCAAGTCAAGGGAAAAAGACACAGAGAAACAACATAATCCGTCTTCTTGAGCAGGTGTGAGCAGGGCATAACTGCCCACGCTGCACCAGGCTCGTGGATGAGAAGGTGGGCACCAGGTCTAGGTTTTCACCACCAACAGGAACCCTGGGACCCTCTGCAGCCTGCAGGGCGATCATGGGCCAAGGCAGCACCAGGACAGGACGATGCTGCTAACGATGCCTTTCCTTCCACGGCTTTCTGCTCTGGACTTCCCATATGTAAGCTCTGAACCAGCCCAGCATGGCTCATGCCCGTAGTCCCAGCAACCGTGACGGCTAAGTGGGGAGAATCACTTGAGCTAAAAGCTACAGTGAACTAATACTGCACCACTGCACTCAGCCTGGGCAGCAGGGCAAGACCCTGTCTCTAAAAACTTAAAAAAGCAGCTGGGCACGGTGGCTCACACCTGTAATACCAGCACTTTGGGAGGCCGAGGCAGGCAGACCACAAGGTCAGGAGTTCAAGACCAGACTGGCCAACATGGTGAAACCC
>NW_016107321.1:6233507-6235795 GCF_001604975.1 Cebus imitator
TAAAAAAAAAAAAAAAAAAAAGCTTTGAGCCAAAAAACCAGAGACTTCTGAAACCTCAGAAACAAGACTGTTTCAGATGAATCACAGCTCTAAAACTGGTAAAACAACAAAATCTTGAGAAGCCAAGGTAAAGACGGGGGAGATGAGGTATCTACCAGAACTGACCCAGCCTCCTGCTGTGAGACCAGCTCGGTGACCACAACGGCTGGAGTCCCTAGCCGCTTCAGAACATGGCTCCTGTCCTGTACCAAGTGCCTACTGGCAGCTGCGCTTCCTGCCTGTCACACCTCCTGCTGAAATACTCACGGTCTCTAACAGCCAGACCACCTAGACCAGTGACCGAGTAAGACTCAGTGACCAAGGCAGCCCATGGCCCTCTCTGATGCATCCACCAAGGGAGGGTATTTCTAAACACCTAGAGGCAAGGCTGTGATGCAGAAAACATGCACAGCCTACCAATGGGGACAGGGGTGTCCCTGACCCCAGGCCTTCCCCTTCATCTTGTTTCTGTTGTCCCCGTGTGCATCCTGAAACCTCCATCCCTAGAACTCTGGTCACCGTCACGTCAGTCCTCCAACACCAGCTCATCTCCTGCTGCTTCTCTCTTCGTCCTTCCTTCCTTCAGGAGCCATCCTCCCTGCCCATGCCTACCCCGGCCTCCAACAGGGTCGCCCAAGACATTTTCACTTAGAAGCCCTACGGTACTTTAAGGTCGAAAGGTTTAAAACTGAGCTGAAACACAAAATAACATAACCAAAAAGCCCGCTTCCACTGCCCACTTCCTGCCTCCACCCTTTCTCCATTCTCGTACCCTGAAACCTGGCACCATCTCAGATGCCCCTCTCTCGCTCCCAGCCAGCCAGGAAGAGCTGCGTCTTCACTGCCCAGCTATTCTTCATCCCCAGCATCCCCGGCCCGCTGTCCAAGCCCCAAAACTCCTGCCAGCTGCCACCGTCACCTCCAGACATGCCTTTCTTCATGCCATTCCAGCACTTTACAGCCTCAGCCTGCCCAGGAAGCCTACAGTGCCCCGCAGCCAACTCGATCAAGTTTAGACAGGCCTTTCAAAGTCCCAGAGATCCTTCCCCACAATCCCTCTCGTCTTCCTGCCACCATGCACATATCCTATGTGAATTACCGCCCAACCAGGGCACCCGCCAGTGTCTCTGAGAAGGCTACCTGCGCTCCCTCTGTCATCACAGCTCTCAGGCAGGCACTACTACAACCCCTTTCACAGATGAGAAAGCTCGGACTTAGGAAGGTTCCGTTACTTGCCCTAGATCACAAAGCTGGTAAGTGACTGCAACACTGAAACTACCTCATCAGACTCCAGAGCTTCAATTCTACAATGCTGCATAACAGGGTCAAGCCAGACTCCAGGCCGGCCCACTCACACAGCGCTCTAATCTAAGATTGCTCTCTATTCTCCCACCAAAGCTCCCTACATCCCACCCAGCATCCAGGGTTCAATGGTGTCCCACCTTCTCCAGTAAGTCTTCCCTCGCACTCCATCTCTCACGGCTGCCCACAGTTCAAACCATCGCAACGGATGTGGTCTGCACTGTAGCAGAGTGCCTGGGACCACCAGCTTGGCACATGGGAGGCCTACAGAAACATCTCCTAAACTCAACTCCCATTCTTTATTCCAGAAGCGTTTGTGTTATTTCCTCAAGTTGGTGGAGAGATGCTAGACAAGAGGCTCCATACTTCCCCACGTGCCCAGGCCGGGTCAAGCACGACAGCTGAGGAAGTCCTCAGCCCAGCTATCCTGGCTGGCAAGACTTCCTAGAAAACTCGCCGGCTCTCCACACTGTCTTTTCTTGCGGGGGCCGCACGCCAGGTTTCCCCTCCTGGCCATGCATCTTTTCACATGAGGCATCTAACACATTCTCAATGCTGGCCTGCCTGGAGCCTCCAGCTCTTGGAAGATTTGTCACAGGCAAGGAAACAAACTGTGTCCCCCAAGGGTCCCCTTGACTCTTTGGGTCCTTTCTAAATCATCTCACTTCCACAGCTGCTTTAAAATATTACAGATGTGTTTCCTAGAAAATCTGAACACAACTTTGCTGGAACGCCTACCCCTAAAACTGCATGCATAATGCAAATCACTGCAAGCCAGGTCTCCCCTCCTTCCACATATTCTTTCCCAAAGGACGGCTTCCAAGCAAGGTGAGATCTGTTGAGTGTCTAATCCACACAAGACAGGAGCTAGAAAACTTCCATGCAGCTCTCCACAGCCTCACCATCACCACCCCTCCCCATCACCTCCCTTACCTCATCACCCCCCT
>NW_016107321.1:6237390-6241917 GCF_001604975.1 Cebus imitator
TCTGAGACCCATTCAACTAGCTTTATCTTTTGAATTTAAACATGAAGCATCTCAAGCCAGGAGAGGTTTTGATAACAGGACAATGCAAAAAGAAAAAGATGAGCACATGCCTGAAAATGTAGGTTTTGCTTCTTGTCTTTGTTACAAGAAGGCCAGGAAAACTGAGGTTTCACCCGGGCGAGTTCACCCGCCACTTATTCATCAGAAAGGTCCTGTGGGGCTTAAGGGGTGTGCAGAGGAGGCAGGTGTGAACAACAGTCTGCTTTAAACCTCAGCCCAGCCCTCTCCCCTCAACTCCAGACCCCTATTCAACCACCTGGCATGTCCACCTAGCTATCAAGCGGGAACCTCGCACGTGACCTGTCTCACACCAAACCCCGGATCCTGTGCCTGGGGCCTGGCCCATCTCAGGACACACCAACTCCAACCCTCCAGCTACACAAGCCAGGAGAATGGGAAGAATCTATTTGGATTCATCTCACTTATTCTACTAAATCCAAAGCTTTCCACCAATACACACACCCAGAAATAAAGCAAACTTAAAAAGGAAACTCAACATACAAAGTCACACAGGCAGAGAAAACCTCCTGTCTCTAGGTACCGGGAACTGTCCTTTCAGAACACGAGACAGCCACCCTCCTGCCACAGAGCACTACTTGCCCTGCCGCTGCCGACAGTCACTGCACCACTGCCCCCGCCGCAAGGCTCTGTGAGCGAGAGCAACTGTCCACTTGCCCGCACGATGTGGTGCACCAGTTCTCAGGATTTCATGCGGGGGCTCCACTGGGCATCCACCCCCACATCCAACCTGCAGCTCCCCTCCCACCTCCCGGAGGCCAGCACTGAGCCTTGGGAATGCCACAGGTCCAATAACTTTTGATGCCTTTCATTTTTACTAACTCACTCTTCCCTGTTTTTTTGTTTGTTTGTTTCTATTTTCCTCCATGTTTTCCTGTTTTCTCTGCAATGGCAAATGGTAAATGACCCACTGAATTGCAACACTGAACTTCCTCCCCCCAGAGCTGTCTCTTCCTGCTGTCTGTGGTTCTGGCTTTCGCCCTCTGCTTCTGTAGTTGGGGCACAGCGGCTCCCCACAGCCCCACCTGGAAAGCCTTCTCCCTAGGACCTGGTCCTCGAGGCCACAATGCTTGCTCAGGCCTGGCCAGCCATAAAGCCGTGTCCCCATTAGACGCACTGAGCTCCTCAAAACCACGGCACCAACATGACTTCGCCCACTAAGTGCCTGCCCCTCCCACAGAGGCCTCATGAGGGGTCAGGAAGCAGTCAGGAAGGCAGTGCAGGGCAGGCGAGCACTCCGCCAGCCGAGCTGCACAGAACCACGCCCCAGGCCTGCTGCACAGAACCACAAAACAGAATCTGGGTGAGCAGAGGACTGAGAGCACCTCCAGGCTCTGTCCTGCAGCGACAGGGACAGAGGTGGGAGGGCAGCCAGCACCAGCATTCCCACCTCCACAGACCCAGCAACACTAGTACCCTCAGCAGCGGCCAAGGCATGTAAGAGACGTCTTCATCTCAGTCTCCACAAGCCACCACGATGACAGGTGGGCAAGACTGAGAACTTTTGGTACTACACATCTTGCTGCTTGTTCAACTGATGCCGGGACCCCCCACTAGAGAAATGGCAAGTTAGGATCTGAGCAGCAGTCAGGGACTTTAAATCTCCCAGCCCATTCTCACACTGTCGTTTTTAGTTTTCCAATCTGTATAAATATTATCTCGTCTTTGGCCCAAAGCACCAGCCTGTTGCCTGACAGCCTAGCTCCCCACTTCCTGACCACATGACAGCAGGCAAGGTGAACAGCCCCTGAGAGCCTCAGTTTTCTCATCTGCAAAATGGAGAGACACAGAAGATTCACCTCACAGGGTGGCTGGCAGGTGCAAGTAGAATCATAAACACAGCACTCAGAACAGCGTGGCAAGAACTCAGCCAGGCTACTTAATAGAAACGATGGTTGTGCTTTTTCTTCCTTCCTCTGCTTTTTGTTTGAAAGCATTTCGGATTTTCTTCTAACAACATCTGCAAAGGCCTATTGTGTGAAGTCTCCCCTCCAGCCAGCTGCAGCAAAGGTGGGAGCTGGCATTTCCTGAGCACCTATTTGGTACCAGGCTGGAAGCTTCCCTGTGGGACAGGCACATCAGCCCATTGCACAAGCAGGAAAACACAGGCTAGGGGGGAATACATGCCCACTTGGGCCTCAGGCCACAGGATGTGGAAGAGGGAATGGAACTCATAAACGCACATCCAGCAGGTGAAGGTTCAGGCAGAAACGAGGCCCACCACTCCCTCACCTTCACTCTTTGGCCCCTCACTAAAATCTTTCCTTTTCTTTCTTTCCTTTTTTTTTTTTTTTTTTTAGACATCGTCTGCCCTTTCCCCAGGCACTAGGCTGGAGTACAGTGTCGCGATCTCGGCTCACAGCAACCTCCGCCTCTTAGCTTCAAGCAATTCTCCTGCCTTAGCCTCCCGAGTAGCTGGGACTACAGGCGCATGCCACCATGCCCAGCTGATTTTTGCATTTTTAGTAGAGACAGGGTTTCACCATGTTGGCTAGGCTGGTTTCGAACTCCTGGACTCAAGTGATCTACCCACCTCGGCCTCCCAAAGTGCTGGGATTACAGACGTGAGCCACCAAATATCTTTTCAAGTAACCTACCAACTAATGGGTTTTAAAAAGAAACTTCTTGAAGAGATGAACTCTAAATAATAATAATAATAATAATAGTAATAACTCTAAAATTTCAATCAGCCAAGTTAGATATAAGTCATTTCTCTAGCTACACAAGAGCTAAGTACAAGCCAGACATGGTGGCTCAAGCCTGTGATCTCAGCACTTTGGGAAGCCAAAGCGGGTAGATCGCCTGAGGTCAAGAGTTCAAGACCAGCCTGGCAAACATGGCGAAACCACGTCCCTACTAAAAATACAAAAATTAGCCAGGTGTGGTGGTGCGCATCTACAGTTCCAGCTTCTTGGGAAGCTGAGGCAGGAGAACTGCTTGAACCGGGGAGGCAAAGGTTGCAGTGAGCCTGAGCAACAGAGCAAGACCCTATCCCCCCTCCTTCCCCCACCAAAAAAAAAGAAGTAGGCTTCTAAAAAGGGTATTATGCAAACATTCAAGGCCTAATCACCTCAAAATACAATTAACAATATTCTAAGCTACACAAGGAATGGTGAGTTCACGTGTATCCTTTCCAGACTACAAGCCCAGTGACTCACATGCAGGAACATGTTGCTCAGGTCAGCAAATACCCTGCCCAGGCCACAGGGAACTAGAAAGTAGGTCAAACTGGCCAGCAAGCCCCATCCCAACACAAGCAGCACTGGCCCTAGCAGGAGGCTCCAGCCCAGCTCCAGGGAGTACAGCCTAGTGGTTAGAAACCTGGGCTGGAGGGCCAGCTGCCTGGAACTCTCCACTACAGACCAGCACAGTAACCTGGGGCAGTTACCGTACCTCTCAAGAACCCCCGTTCCTGGCCAGGTGCAGTGGCTCATGCCTGTAATCCCAGCACTTTAGGAGGCCGAGGCAGGTGGATCACCTGAGGTCAAGAGTTTGAGACCAGCCTGGCCAACATAGCCCAACTCTACTAAAAATACAAACATTAGCCGGGTGTGGTGGCACAAGCCTGCAGTCCCAGCTACTCAGGAGGCTGAGGCAGGAGAATCGCTTGAACCCAAGAGACAGAAGTTGCAGTGAGTTAAGATCGTGAGATCATACCACTGTCCACCTGGGTGACAGAGTGAGACTTTGTCTCAAAAACAAAAAAAAAAAAGCCTATTTCCTGAAAATTCAGGAAAACTAAGGGACCCACCACCTAGCATTGCTGTGGCAATTAAATCCATTATGACATGAAAACCCTTGCCAAGGACCCATTAACTGCCAGCTGTTACTGAGAGGGACAGATTACAGCAGTCAGGAGTGTAGGCTCTACAGCCAGATGGCCCACGGTCTGGGCTCAGCTCCAAGGCCTTGAGAAACTCACTTGTCTTCTCCATACCTCGGTTTCCTCATCTGTGAAACGGAGGGGGGGGGAACTTCCTCACAGAAAGTGCTTGTGAAGATTCCATGACAATGGACATCAAGTACTTACAACAGCACCTGCTCCACGGTGAACACTCACAAACACACAGCTATCTTTTACTATTTCTAGAAATCATTTTCGTCAGAACAAAAAAAACATTCTACGAGACAAAATCCCAAATAATTGAATAATAACAGGAACAAGATACTAACCCAAGCCTGGTGTGCCCTCAAAGGCGCTGGGAGATTCAGCAGGCCCAGGACCCTGAAACCACAGCAGCGCTCCATGGTACTTAATTTGTCTATGCCACGCTTTGCTGCTGGCAGAAGGTGGCTCTAATTAATACACGTCTACACTGAAATGCCCCCAGAATGGAAGAGACACATAAAATACACTCTAAAAAATGGCTTAGCCGGGCGCGGTGGCTCAAGCCTGTAATCCCAGCACTTTGGGAGGCCGAGGGGGGTGGATCACGAGGTCAAGAGATC
>NW_016107321.1:6242252-6253841 GCF_001604975.1 Cebus imitator
TCTCAACTCCGCGCAGCCCCGCAGGTGAAACAAGAAGTCAGGTTAAAAACTGAGCCACGCCCCGCCCCGCCCCACCCTCCGACTCCTGACATCTCTCCTGTCTCTAGCACCATCAGAGAAAGAATGGAGTTTGCAGCAAAGTTCAATCAAGGTAAAGCCGAAAGAACTGCTAACTCTTTCTGTTGATGGGTTTTGATGGCAATCTCTCCCACCTTTTCTAAGAGCAGGCTGGGTGGAATGTGAGTGAGAGGTCACAGGGCCAGAGTCTGCGGGGGGGTCGGTCCCTTACACTCTGTAAGCAGAGTGCTGAAGCTGCCCCCGCTCCCCTAAGCAGCTCTATTCTCTCCCATTCTCTCCACCTTCTTCTTTCACCGGGCTTCTCTTCTCACCTTTCTCACCTCTGGGCTCTCAGACACACCGGCCAGGGGCAGGACGGAGGGCACTCCGTCACCTCAGTCCAGGACGCACTCTGGATTCTCAGACTTTCTCTTTTTTTGGAGACGGAGTTTTGCTCTTGTTGCCGAGCTGGAGTGCCGTGGCGGACCTCGGCTCACTGCAACTTCCGCCTCCTGGGTTCAAGCGACTCTCATGCCTCAGCTTCCGGAGTAGCTGAGATTACAGGCGCCCGCCACCAAGCCCAGCTAATTTTTGTATTTTTGATAGGGACGGGGTTTCACCATGTGGGCCAGGCTGCTCTCAAACTCCTGACCTCATGATCCGCCCACCTCGGCCTCCCAAAGTGCTGGGATTACAGGCATGAGCCACCACGCCCGGCCTTCAGGCTTGTTTTTCAGTAGGACTTTACTACCAAACCTTTCTCAGTTTCCAGGTAGGTGACTGGAACGCTGGGCGACGGTGGTGGTCTAATCTCCAGATATCCACATCCCCTTCTTCCCCAACCTTGTTAGCGCTCCACGAAGCTCTTACAGCTGCACAGCAGGAGGCGTCCACCTTGCACAAAATTCAAGCTGCGCTTTGCTTGTCCTCTTGGGGACCTTTCCTTAGTCAACAGCTTTTTTTGGTCTAGTTCTCTGTCCTATAACAGCACAGGACCCTGGCATTAGACCCAGATCCCTGTGCTGGCCAAGGCCCTCACCAGCGCCCTGCCTCTCCTATGGAAAAAGCACCAACTCCAAGGTGCGACGCGAGAGGACCACCAGTAACACGGAATTGTCACTCTGCTACAAGGCCACAGCTCCACAAGACACTGCTCCCTTGGTATTCCAAGCAGTGTTATTCACATAGGCCACACTGTGAATACTGTCTGCCCCCCGGAGTTGTGCTGAGGCAGTACTGCTAACCTACCTCCACTTGGCATTTAAAATCTCTACAAACCCACACAGGTCTGATATTTGACACCATTGCAGTTTCCCAAGAGGTGCTAAAGCAGCACACCAAAGTCAAACTTAAAAGATAGCAGAAAGAAAACAGATGTCTCTGTCACGGGCACTTACATTGACGCAACAGGCCTAGGCGTTACTTCTCTGACCATGTCCACAGCCAGAGAACAGCAGACGGCCAAAGCAAAACTCTTCTGCTTCAAAAACCGCATATAGGCCAAGAAGCGCGCCCGGGCCCCTCCGAGACTGCCTTCAGTGCGGGGAGCCGGCCCTGGAAGACTCCCGCGCCAGGCGCGGCTGCACAGCTGCGCCACTCCTCCCGGACTTTCTGCAACTCCACGCGGCGCTAACCCTCTGGTTAACTCCGTCTCCTTCTTTTCCGGATGCGCCCAGCGGGACACCCAGGCGACTGTGGCGTCAAAAGCAAGCTTTAGGGATGGCGTCCATGGGGCCCCTAAACAAGTTTTTCCTCATTAAAAACCCTGGACTTCACAGAGGTAAAAAAGCCCAAAGTCAGCAGACCGTAAAACGCATTATAACTCATAAAACTCATCACCCCAGATCCAAAGGGGCTGCTGCAGCAGACTCCCTGGTGCCCACGTCACCAATCGCCTCTGAGGGCCTCGCACCCGGCGCCGGGAGAGACCGCAGGGCAGCGCGGGGCGCTCTCGACACTGAGGGGACGATGGGGACGGGGACTTTCCGGCAAGAGAGGCTGCCCGGAAGGCGGCGGGGCTCTGGGCGGGCGACCACCCTCCGCCGGGGAAGGGCCGCAGCGTCCCCGGGGTCCTCCCGGCCCCGTGGTGCGCGCCTCGGCTCGCAGCGCCATCCCGGAACCCCGACTGCATCGCGGTCTCTAACAGCCGCCGGACGGGCAGGCCTGAAGGGGGCCCCGGGACCGGTCTCCTCTCGTCCCACGCAGGCGCCTCCGCCCAACCCACTCGCGAAACCCCCGCAGCGCCCCTTTCCCTGCCCCCCAGCTCCACGTGGGCGCCGCGGACCCCACGGCTCGGCGCCGGGAGCCCGAGAACCCCAACTTCCGGCCGGGGTGCCCGGAGACCCCGCCAGCCCGCCAGCCCAGCCGGACACTCACGGCTCCATCTCGGCGCCCCGAGCTCTCGGCCCCGGCCCGCGCGCCCCGAGCCCGCCCGGCGCCGCGCAGCAGCCTCGGCAGCCGCAGCCGGAGCCGGAGCGACAGCGGCCCCCGAGCGGCCGACCGCGGAAAACTCATCAGAGCGCGACGCCGGGGTCACGTGCGCGGAAACGACTCTCGCGGCGGAAGGGGGCGCAGCGGGCTGGACGTGGGGCGAGGCGGGGCCGGGGGCGCTGTCTTGGTGGGCGCGCGGCGAGGGGGCTGGCCCCGCTTCACGGCCGGGTGTGAGGGCGGGGCCCCGCGGCCGGGAGCGCCCAGGCTAGACCTGAGCTGGGGCTGAAGACAGGACAGAGTGAATATGACTTAACTTACTTCTTGTCCCTAGGGCAGGGAAAAAGCGCATTCATTCACTCCTCCTTCCAGGGCGTCTTCATCAGGGCGTAAGGATGTGCCTCGGGAGTCCATGAATGCCCTGCAGTTGTCTGGAAAACGCTATGGGCGCCTGCATTTTTCTGGGGAAAGGAGCTATAGCTGTATATTCCCAAAGGGGCTCGTGATCCCAAAATGCTGGAAAGCCAAGGCAAACCTCTGCCACCCCAAGTGATGACAGGAGACCTCCTGGGCTCTTTCTTTCCCGTTGCTTCTCCCGCGAGCCGCTTCTAGACTGCAGCTACGCATAGTGTGAGAGCGTTCATCCCAGACTCTGGCCCTCCGCAAGGATGCAGCGTGGAATCCTGCATCCCACAGAGATGGAAATGGACCTGAAAGTGCAAGCCCCGCTGCCGCGCGCTGCAACAGGAATAGGGATCCCGGGCCTCGACGCAGTGTTTAGAGAGCAGTGGACCAAAAGCACTTTCCTGCTTCAGCATACTGGTTCACAGTTCTCCATTTCTGTAATCAAGAATGGATGAGAACAAAGGTTTGGATATTTCTGAGATTCTCTTTGGAGCATTCCTCAAAATGTCCCGTGTTTCCATGTGCTGTGGGTTTAACGTCAGTCTGCATGAGATAAATAAAGGACTCCCAAGCTTCCTTTACAATGCATTCTCAGTCACTAAACCGGTAACGTGCTTACTATTGGCAAAAAGGTGCAGATAACAGTTCCTACCTTCAGTGAAATTACAGGCAAAGAAAATTACCAACAGTAACCTAGGTACCCTTAGCTCAGGGTGCTGCAGTGAGGAAGGGTGCCTAACTCACCTGGGGGGAGGGTAGGAGGTAGGGGAGAGAATGTGCAGTTTGGGCTGAATCTGGAGAGTGAGGTGGGTATTAGGAAGCGGGGAAAGGGGAGACACCAAGCAAAGCACAGCCTGTGCCAGGACACCAAGAATAGTAACACAAAATTCCGTTAGTGCTCCGAATCCTAAAACGCAACTCAAGGAACAAGAGATTATTTCCTAAGTTCTTTTCATACACACGCAGAGGGAAAGGATCTTCACAGCTACAAGACCAGAGAACACAAACTTGGTACCTGCAGGGACAGACAGCTAACACGGATGTGGGGTGCAGGGAGGAGCGGGTCGAAGGGAGTACTATGAACTGAAACAGGGGTCCAGCCCCGGGGCCTGTTAGATTACAGACATAAGCCACTGCACCTATCTCAAACATTTATTTTTTTTCTTTTCTTGAGACAGAATCTCGCTCTGTCACCAGGCTGGAGTGCAAAAGGCACAATGTCGGCTCACTGCAACCTCTGCTTCCTAGGTTCAAACTATTCTCCTGCCTCAGCCTCCCAAGTAGCTGGGACCCACAAGCGCACCACCATGCCCAGCTAATTTTTGTATTTTTAGTAGAGACGGGGTTTCGCCATGTCTGCCAGGATGGTCTTGATCTCCTGACCTTGTGATCCGCCCACCTTGGCCTCCCAAAGTGCTGGGATTACAGGCTTGAGCCACCTCCCCTAACCCAAACACACATTTTCACGTGACACCTTCTGTTAAATGTTTAGGGCTGAGGATGCCTCTCTACTTGAGTCCTTACATAAGGAGCGGCAGCCTGGCATAGTGCATCAAAGAACCGACAGCCTCACTGAGGATGCTTTTGCAACAAACAGCTGAGTCTCAGACAATGATAGCCACTGAGCTTCTGACACTGGCAGGTGGTCAGCTGATTCCAATCAGCCAGAACACAAAGCTGCAACCAATTAAGCCGTCTCAGCCCCTCAGTTCCACTTTCTGTCCATAAATTTTGTCCGACCACATTGAGCCCCGGAGTCCTTTGAACCTGTTGGTTCTGTGGGCTGCCCAATTATAGAATGATGAAAAGCCACTTAGGATCTTTAAATTTGCTGTCATTTTGTCAAAATGACACTCTGATTCTAAAATGTTGGAAACTAATTCGAAAAAAAATCTTAAACCCTGGGAGGGACTAAACAAAGCACGTTTGCTGGTCACATTTGCCTAGAGGTAGCCAGTGTCTACCTCCAGCCCAGAGCAGCATGAGGCGACGTGGAGACTCCTGCTCTGTGCCAGCTGCCTGGTCTCTCCTGAGGCATCTCCAGCGAGAGGAGACTCTCACCACCCCAGGGGCCCCTGGCCCTCACTGTGCGCATTTGGCTCCAAACTACCTCCTGGCAACTCCTTCCTGTCAGTTCCCCCTGGATTTGCTGTCCAGCGTCACCTAGGTCAGCGTGAGCCCTCTCCTGACACTCCTTCAAGGATGTCAACAACCACGTGGCCCTTGGCGCCTCTTCTCCAGCCCTACCCATTTTCTCATTTATTTGTTCTTCATAATGGAGCATTCTGTGTGTGCCAGGAACAACTCTCAGCTCTGGAAACACACCATGAATAGACAGATGAGGTCCCTGTCCTCTTCTAGTCAAGAACAAACAATAACCTAAATAATTACTTAATTGACCTGGCGTGGTGGCTCATGCCTATAATCTCAGCACTTTGGGAGGCTGAAGCGGGTGGATCACCTGAGCTCAGGAATTCGAGACTACCTTGGCCAACATGGCGAAACCCCATCTCTACTAAAAATACAAAAATTGGCCAGGCGTGGTGGCAGGCGCCTGTAATCCCAGGTACTCAGGCAGGAGAATCGCTTGAACCCACGAGGTGGAGGTTGCAGTGAGCTGAGATTGTACCACTGCACTCCAGCCTGGGCGACAGAGCAAGACTCTCAAATAAATAAATAATTACAGCTGTTGATAGAAAAGGAACTGAAAGGTACTGTGACCATGTTATGAAAAAGGGAAAGGGGCCCAAAATATCCTGGGCTTGGCTGGGCTCGGTGGCTCACGCCTGTAATGCCAGCACTTTGGGAGGCCAAGGCGAGTGGATCACCTGAGGTAATGGGAGTTCGAGACCAGCTTGACCAACATGGAGAAACCTCATCTCTACTAAAAATACAAAATTAGCCAGCTGTGGTGGTGCATTCCTGTAATCCCAGCTACTTGGAAGGCTGAGGTAAGAGAACTGCTTGAACCTGGGAGGCAGAGGTTGCGGTCAGCTGAGAGCACGCCATTGCACTCCAGCCTGGGCAACAAGAGGGAAACTCTGTCTAAAAAAAAAATAAAAAAAAAAAAAAAAAAGAAACAGGGAAAGGAACCCAAAATATTCTAAGCTCTAAGAAGCCTGGTCTGATCTGTCAGCCATTTCTCACATGACTTGTTTGTTTTTCAGACAGAGTTTCCCTCTGTTACCCAGGCTGGAATGCAATGGCACAATCTCAGCTCACTGCAGCCTCTGCCCCCGCTCAAAAGATCCTCCCGCCTCAGTCTCCCATGTAGCTGGGACTACAGGTGTGCACCACCACCCCCAGCTAATTTTGTATTTTTTGTAAAGACAAGGTTTCACTATGTTGTCCAGGCTGGTCTCAAACTCCTGGGCTCAAGCAATCCGCTCACCTCAGCCTCACGAAGTGCCAGAATTACAGGCATGAGCCACTGCACCTGGCCCATGACCTGTTTTTTGCTGTTGTTTTTTAGAGACAGGGTCTCACACTGTCCTCCAAGCTGGAGGACAGTCACAATCATGTCCCACTGTAACCTCAAATTCCTGAGCTCAAGTGGTCCTTCCGCTTCAGCCTCCCAGGTAGCTAGGACTACAAGCACATGCCACCATGCCCAGATAATTTTGTTACATACATATATATATGTATTTTTTTTTTTTTGTAGAGCCAGACTCTCGCTATGTTGCCCAGGCTAGCCTCAAACACAATCCTCCTGCCTCAGACTCTTCCGTTGTTGGGATTACAAGCGTGAGCCATGCAGCCCAGCTTACATGATGCATTTTGCGATCCCTCCACATTCACTTCCGGGCCCACTGCTCTGAGCATTCTTCTGCTGCACAAGTTTCCTCCTTAAGCTCAGAATGAGCCTCATTTCAGGTGAAGTCCATAGAAGCCCGAGAATGAATTCATGTCTCAGCAGTTTCAGCCCATTCTCATGATGTGTTCTCAGCTCTCCATCTGAGATCACACTGTCTTAAGAGAGTAACCAGCATTTGCTGGGCACCTGCAAAGCTTAAGACCCTGGCCAATGAATTCTCTTAATGCCCTGATGAGCTGTGAATGGTCATTATCCTCATTTTACAGCTAGGAAACTGAGGCCTGAAGAAGTGATTCTAATCAGGGACTGCTGGTAAGAACCCAGGATGACCTGACCCCACGCCCATGCCCTTCCAGGGCCAGTGCCCCATGCAATGGTGAATGCAACAGGCACACGGTGACCAGCAGAGGCTGGGCACAAATGGGCCACTGGGTACAGTCACTCTAACCACGGATATTGATAAACTTTGTTTTTATTTAAAAGCCTTCTAAAGTCCAGATATACCCTGTCCACAGCATTCCCCCAGTAATCTCACCTGAGGAATTTGAGCCGTGTTTGTGTGTGTGTATTTGAAACCCCATCTTATTCCAAAATGAATCTAAGACATTAGAAATTAGATTGGTCTGACATCACTTACATTTAGAAAAATCCCTCCTCACACCTAATATTCATTTCGTTTTCTAAGGGCCAAAAAGCCATCCTTTTAAATAATTCCTTCTAGAATAGGACCAAAGTCAAGGCCACCAGGCCATACTGAGCTGACTCCTACTCCCTGCTATTTTTCAAAGCTGATCACAACTCAAGAGTCTCATTTATACTCTTCATACCCTAGGAAATCAATTGTGTTTGTTCTGATGAACTCAAACTCACTTCCTAATTTAACAGCTAACATCTGCATAGCATTTTGTAGATACACTCATGGGATCTTCTCCCTGATCATATTAATGATACTCATCAATAGTGGCTGACACTGAGTTCTCACACTCTAGCTGGGTGCCGAGTTAAACAGGAATGAAACAGAAGCAGCTTATTCCAGTTCTCCCTAACCCATTGTTAGTCGGTTTGGACTGCAATAACAAAATGCCACAGGCTGGGTGGCTTAAACAATAGAAATGTATTTCTCAAAGTTCTAGAGGCTGGAAGTCCAAGATCAAGGTTCTGGCTAATTAGGTTTCTGGTGAAGGCTTTCTCCTGGCATGCAATGACTTCTGTCTGTTCAGTTCACATGGCCTTTCCTCAGTGTGCATGCGCAGGGAAAGGGAGAGGTAGAGGGTGACAGTGTATCTTCTCATAAGGACACTAGTCCTATCAGATGAGGGCCCCACCTATAACCTCATTTAGCCTTAACTATTTCCTTACTCCAAATACAGTGTTCCTGGGAGCAAGGGCTTCAACAAATGAATTTCAATCTGTAACACCCATAAATGGAAGATTTCGTAAAAAGGAAACTGAACTGCATGTTCAGTGCAGAGAGTACAGAAGAATTCAGTACCAACAATTCTAATTCTCTAGTCTTCATTCCAAGGCAGGAAAATCTCACGATCCAGACTTCCCCTTAAGCACAGCTGTAGTTGGTGACAGCTGATGGTAGAGACGTCTCTTGGCCTGTGGCTTTGGCAGCTCCCAGATACTCATCTTCAATTGACTCATCCTCTCTCCAAAAAGCACAGCATGAACCGAGGTGCTTCCTGTGGTGCTTAGTTCCCTCACCATGCTACCGTCCCCAGAGCCCCTGCCTCCCATAATTTGAAGGAGGGCTTGTGCCTTGCTGGCCCACTTTTTGCAGCAGACAAGGGGGCTTGCTTTCCAGTGGCTCCTTTAACTCCTAAGCACTGATCCTCAGGAGAAAGGTCACTCTTAGTGGTTCAAATGCTTTATCGTGCTCACCAAGTTTTATAACACCAGGAGGACAGGCATTCCTCTGTGTAAGGCTATTATTTTTGCTTTCTTGTCATAGTACTTGTTCCCATTACTTACTACGTATAACAAACTATGCTAAAATGTAGTATCTCTATTAGTTGTCTATTGCTACCTAACAAATTGCCCCCAAAACTTAGTGGCGTGAAACAATGTTTGTTGTCTCCCAGCCTTTGTGAGTCAGGAATCCAGTGCAGCTTAACTGGGTCCTCTGGCTCAGGATTTCTCACGAAACTGCAATCAAGGTGGCGGCTGGGGCTGTAGTTATTTCAAGGCTGGACTAGGGAAGGGTCCACCACTACGCTCACACAATGTGGCCGTGGGCAGGCTTCAGCTCCTCATGGGCTGTGGAGATCATTCTCAATTCTGTGCCACATGAGGCTCTCCATAGGGCAGCTGACCACATGGTAGCTTTGCTTCTTCAGAGTGACAAAATGAGAAGAGCCAGAGAGTGAGAGCAAGACAGAAGTCACTGTTTTTTTAAACCTAATCTCACAAATGACATCCCACCACTTTCACTCCATTTTGTTATTTAGAAGAAGTCACTAAGTTCATCCCACACTCAAGAGGTGGGGATCATGCAAGGGCATGAAAACCAGGAGGTGAGGACCACTGGGAGCATTTATGTGACCTACTATGATGTCTTGAAATATGGTGGTTACTTCTCATGGTTCTGTGTGTTAACTGAGCTTAGTTGGGCAGTTCTTGCTTGGGGTGTCTCTTGAGAATGCAGTCAACTGACAGCTGGGACTGTGGTCATCTGAAGGCTCAACTGTGCTGGTGTCTTAGTCCATCCTGTGTTGCCATAACAGAATACCTGAGGCTGGGAATTCATTTAAAAAGAATGAATGGGACCGAGTGTGGTGGCTCACCCAAGGCAGGCAGATCATATGGTCAGGAGGTCAAAACCAGCCAGTTTGAGACTAGCCTGGCCAACATGATGAAACCTCATCTTTACTAAAAATGCAAAAATTAGCCAAGTGTGGTGGCGGGCACCTGTAATCCCAGCTACTATTGCTGAGGCAGGAGAATTGCTTGAACCTGGGAGGTGGAGGTTGCAGTGAGCCAAGATCACACCACTACACTCCAGCCTGGGAAACCCCTCTGATTTGGGGGGAAAAAAAAGAAGTAAGAGGCTTATTTGGCTCGTGATTCTGGTGGCTGGAAGGTTTAAGACCGGGCAGCTGCATCTGGTGAGGGCCTGAGGCTACTTCCTCTCATGGTGGAAAGTGACAGGGGAATCAGTGCGTGCAAAGAGATCACATGGCAAAGGGAAGCAAGGCGCTTTTAACAACCTGCTTTCCCAGGAATTCATACATTCCTGAGATCGCAAGAACTCACTCACCTCCATGGAGGGCATTAATCTATTCCTGGAGGATCTACCCCATGACCCAAACACCTTCCACTAAGCACACACCTCCCAACACTGCCACATTCAGGGTCACATTTCTTTTTTTTTTTTTTTTTTTTTTTTTTTTTTTTTTTTTTTTTTTTTTTTTTTTTTTTTTTTTTGAGACAGAGTCTCACTGTCATCCAGACTGGAGTGCAATGGCACGATCTTGGCACACTGCAACCTCCACCTCCTGAGTTCAAGTGATTCTTCTGCCTCAGCCTCCCGAGTAGCTGGGACTACAGGCGCGTGCCACTAAGCCCGGCTAATTTTTTTTAAGTAGAGATGGGGTTTCACTGCATTAGCCAGGATGGTCTCGATCTCCTGACCTCGTGATCCACCCGCCTCGACTTCCCAAAGTGTTGGGATTACAGGCGTGAGCCACCGTGCCCAGCCAGGGTCACATTTCAACATGAGTTTTGGCAAGGACAAATCACATCTAAACTATTGCAGCTGGACCTCCAAATAGTGGTGTCTTCACTTGCACGTCTGGTACCTAAACTGGGACAGCTGGAAAGCTGGGGGCTGGCCAGACAGTTTTCCCCATGTGGCTTTTTCCAAAGGCTAGCTTGGGCTTTCTCATAGCATAGAAGTCTCAGGGTAGTCACACTTCCACAATAGTGGCCGATTTCCCCTAAACAAATGTTCTAAGACATGAAGGCAGAAGCTACAAGACTTCTTATGACAGCCTCGGGTGTCATTCACCAGCACATTTGTTGGTAAAAAAAAAAAAAGAGTCAAAACCAGCCCAGATCCAAAAGGAAAGGACAAAACAAAAGTGCATGAATCCTGGGAGGTGCACCACCTTTGAAGATAAGCTACTGTGAAAGCTGTCAAAATCAAAATGGAGTCACATGTATTAAAAACAAAGAAACAGGCCAGGTGCAGTGACTCACGCCTGTAACTCTAGCACTTTGGGAGGCCAAGGTGGGTGGATAACAAGGTCAGGTGTTCGAGACCAGCCTAACCAACATGGTGAAACCCCGTCTCTACTAAAAACACAAAAATTACCTGAGTGTGGTGTTGGGTACCTGTAATCGCAGCTACTCAGGAGGCTGAGGCAGGAGAATCACTTGAACCATGAGGCGGAGGTTGCAGTGAGCCAAGATCATACCGCTGGACTCCAGCCTGGGCAACAGAGCAAGACTCCATCACAAAAAAATAATAATAATAAAATAAAATAAAAATCCTGACAAATAGAGTCAGAGAAGGCCATGAAAAGAAGGATTCTCATGCATAAATGCCTGAAAGCAAAAACTGTAACAAAAGACTATAAAAACTATAACCTTGCACAAAGACCATTGCAATCTCTCACTTTTGTGAGGCCATGTGCCCAGTAACTGCCTGTCCAACTTCAGACTGGCATCCCCCTTTTGATTGATCCTTGTAGCCAAACATAATTAACTCAAAACAATTATGCAGTCTTCCCCATTCTTCCTTTAAAAACCTTCATGTTGGCCGGGCGCGGTAACTCAAGCCTGTAATCCCAGCACTTTGGGAGGCCGAGGCGGGTGGATCACCAGGTCAAGAGATTGAGACCATCCTGGTCAACATGGTGAAACCCCGTCTCTACTAAAAA
>NW_016107321.1:6254182-6259534 GCF_001604975.1 Cebus imitator
AAAAAAAAAAAAAAAAAAAAAAACCTTCATGTTTTGAAACCTCCCTGAAAAGGCACTGACTATGGCACACATATTTACATATTGCAATGCCCTAATCCTGAATAAGTATCAGTTTTTTTAGAGAGCCTCACTCTCTGTTATTTAGGTTAACACAAATGTGTCAGAAGTGGACTCAGGAAAAGGATCACTATGGGAAGGACGTGATGATTCTTGGAACAGGTGTGAGGTACTCACTTGAGCCCTCTGAACTCTCTGCTGGCACAGCTTCTGCCTTTCTGGCCATGGTGAGTCTTCTCTCAGGCCCACTCTCCCTCTTTTTGGTAGTGGCTCTTTTACATTATTACAGATTTGTTTTGGTTATAAGGCTGACTTTAAAAAGGCTGCCTTGGCTGGGCACTGTGGCTCATGCCTATAATCCCAACACTTTGGGAGGCCAAGGCGGGCGGATGACCTGAGGTCAGGAGTTCGAGACCAGCCTGACCAACATGGAGAAACCCTGTCTCTACTAAAAATACAAAATTAGCTGGGAGTGATGGTGGGCACCTGTAATCCCAGCTACTCAGGAGGCTGAGGCAGAATTGCTTGAACCCAGGAGGTGGAGGTTGCAGTGAGCCTAGATCGCGTCATTGTACTTCAACCTGGGCAACAAGAACGAAACTCCATCTCAAAAAAAAAAAGGCTGCCTTACATCCCTACTGGATGATAAAATAATTTTTGTCTTTTCTGAAAAGTCCTTTTTCATAGAAAGACAAGCTGGTTTGAGTACTCTGGTTTGTACAGAATTGACATTCCGTCTCTGCGATGTGTCTTCTCTGGTTAATTTACTTTTGCTTCTTTCTGCATGTCTAATTTAATATTTTGTTTGATCTGCATGCTGAGTTAAAGCTTGTGACTACTCTGATTTTGGTTTAGTTATATGTGTCTGTAAATGATTGGTCTTTTGCCATTGCTTGTGGCTGAAAATCTTCCGAGAGAGAAAAATAAACATTCTCAATGGTGGGCACATGATGGCTGGTTACAAGCCACTAGGGCAGTCACCACTATCTAAACACTGTCCAAACTCTTGACATTCTCTCACAGAATTTATAGAATTTCCTTTGCTCCTGAGAGATTAATAAAAAACAGAATGGGAGCCGGGTACGGTGGCTCACGCCTGTAATCCTAGCACTTTGGGAGGCTGAGGTGGGTGGATCACCTGAGGTCAGGAGTTCAAGACCAGCCTGGCCACCATGGTGAAACCCCATCTTTAAAAAAAATAATAAGTAATAATAAATAAATAAAAAACAGAATGGGATTCTCAAACACTGTTTTTGGGACTCCAAGTTTTCTGGGACTCCAGCTGTATATTATGACTTCTTTTCATGCACATTTTTAAACTAATGGACAAATTACATCAAGAACCATTCAGAACTCAAATGACCATTATCTGAACTCTCTAAAAACACCTCTACAACTATAGAGTTAGCATGTAGAGTCTTCTAAATTCTCTACCTCTATTTTTTTCTGCTTACTTTGAATCTACTGACTTTTTTACTGGCCTTGAGATAAAACTCACTGCTTAGGGCATTCAAGCCAAGATTTTTTAAACCAAAACCAACCTAGAGCTAAGAATCATCTCTGTTGGGATTCATTCAGGTTGGTTGGCAAAATATTAAGGGAAATATTAGGGAAAGCTGTGAGATGATAGTCTCAAACCTTTTGGAAGACCAAAAGGTTTTTATTAACTTAGTGAACAGCCTGAAGGCAGCCAGCTGTTTCCTTAGAGCATTAGGTCATAGGGTGAAGATTAAGGATAATAGAAGCTTCCCCAGTGAAGTCTGTTTACCCCACATTTCTTTGTCTCTAACAACTTGTTTATGCATGTAAACTTTGTATCAGATGGCCCTCTCAGGAGAAGGTGGGAGGGGATTACCCGTTAATGGTGTTTGTTCTGGGCTGGAGAACCCAACGTTTTTATTATCCACAAGCCTGTTGACTTAGAACCTGTTTATGAAATCTACACTAAATAAATGTGAGGAGGTAGCTGCCATGGGCCTCTGAGAGCAGCTGATGACCTCCTTAGCCCACTCTTCGCTGTACTCCGTATGTGAGTGTATTTTATTCATCCATGGCAAAGTCAGGGTTTGCAGGACAGATCTTGCTGCAGGTGGTGATGATGTCTCACATCTCTTTTAAGGTAAATTTAGTTTTGCCTAATAATTGTTTAGGGTAATGAAAGTTAGTTGAAGGATAGATAGTCTAAAAGGAAAAAATGAGATTAATCTTTATAAAAGTTAGGCTCACAGATGAAACAAGTCAAAATCTTGAGCTCAGAGCAATAATATAATCTGTCTCTGTGTGGCATAAAAAATATATTTTGTGCCACACAGGGACCCAAAAGAAAAAGCCAAACCAACCAACCAACCCCTGCTAAAATGCTTCCCTGTTCACATTAACCAAGCAAACTAGATTGGCAAACAAAAGATACATTTGTTACTAGTTGAAGGCTATTTAGAGAATTTGTTTTCCTTATATAATTCAGCCAGTCCTAGCTAAAATGTAAACATTGAAAATGTAACCCTAAGCTCATTTTTTAAAAAAATAAAAAGAATGGGAGTAAAAGAGATTTTTAAAACATAACTGCTTTGTCCAAACTCTTGGTCCACAATCTTCATGAGATTACCTATCAGGGTAAATAAGATTCAGACATGTGAACAGGTTCCAATTTGGTCAGTAATACAATTTGGATCCAACTGTCTTGTATAAACCAGTGAGTTTATACGTTTTATTGTCTCATCATTAAAATTCTAAAATGAAAGATATAAGATATTTCTATGTTTCAGTGCATTTTACACACATGTACGTGCTTTATGTTTTATGTTGTGTCTTCATGGTAAGATCTAGCATGGACCTTTCAATTTTATTCAGATTGGCTTAGATGAATGGGCATTCACATAAAATATAGTAAGTCTTCACTTATGTTGTGAATAGATTGTTGGAACCTGTGACTTTGGACCAAACAATGTATAATGAAACCAATTTGTTTCCTCATCAATGGTATAATGAAAGAGCACTGGCCAGGCGCAGTGGCTCACACCTGTAACCCTAGCACTTTGGGAAGCTGAGGCAAGTGGATCACCTGAGGTCAGGAGTTCAAGACCAGCCTGGCCAACATGGTGAAAGCCTATCTCTATTGAAAATACAAAAATTAGCCAGGCATTTGTGGCAGCGGCCTGTAATCCCAGTTACTCAGGAGGCTAAGGCAGGAGAATCTCTTGAACCCAGGAGGCAGAAGTTGCAGTGAGCCAAGACATAATGCCATTGCACTCCAGCCTGGGCAACAGAGCAAAATTCCATCTCAAAAAATGATAATAATGATAATAATGAAATAGCATTGAACAAAGTGA
Source organism: Cebus imitator (assembly GCF_001604975.1). Classification (NCBI taxonomy): domain Eukaryota; kingdom Metazoa; phylum Chordata; class Mammalia; order Primates; family Cebidae; genus Cebus; species Cebus imitator. Next base: position 6,257,569 of record NW_016107321.1, read on the forward strand.
CATTATTTGAGGACCTGCTGGATGTTGTTTCACCCAAGTCACAGTTTCCAAGAACCTATTGATGACATTAAGTGCGACTTCTTCTCTGTATTAATTAGCCTGAATGCCTTTTAGTTCATGTGACTTAAGTATAGCTTTAATAAACTAGTTTTTAAATTGTTGATAAAATTAACATTAAAATGTCTTCAAAATTGTCAACATATTAATATGTTTTTGCAAGGGTTTCCTGGCAGACAGTTTTATATTCATCTTTATTAGATGTTTTAAGGTATTAGGGTTTAATGCAAAGATAATAAAACTGTAAACCCTGCCTAAAATAATTTTTTGTACAATTCTTTGATAAGTAAGACTAATATTGTTGGTTTAATAAAAATACCTGTATCTTCTAAGTTATTGACAAAATAACCATATGCTTAACTTTAAGGTTCTTAGGTGAATACCTGATACACACAGGCTATTCTTAACACACCAGGCACGGTGGCTCACTCCTGTAATCCCAGCACTGTGAGAGGCCAAGATGGGTGGATCATGAGGTCAGAGGTCGAGACCATCCTGGCCAACATGGTGGAAACACCGTCTCTGCTAAAAATACAAAAATTTGCTGGGCGTGGCGGTGCGTGCCTGTAATCCCAGATACTCAGAAGGCTGAGGCAGGAGAACTGCTTGAACCAGGGAGTCGGAAGTTGCAGTGAGTCAGGATTGCGCCATTGCACTCCAGCCTCGGCAACAAAGCGAGACGCTGTCTCCAAAAAAAAAAAAAAAAAAGGTTAACAGAGAAATAACTAAGTGATGACTAGCTTTGTCTAATAACTCAGTTTTAATAAGCAATATAGGTATATTTGTTAAAAATAAATAGATTTTGTAAATGGTATGCATGTTTATAATTTTTTTTTTTTTTGAGACAGGGTCTTGCTCTGTAGCCCAGACTGGAGTGCAGTGGCACAATCTCAGCTCACTGCAACCTCTGCCTCCCGGGTTCAAGTGATTCTCCTGCCTCAGCTTCCCAAGTAGCTGGGAATATAGGCATGCGCCACCACACCCAGCTAATTTTTGTATTAATATTTTAGAGACAGGGTTTCACCACATTGGCTAGGCTGATTTTGAACTCCTGACCTTCTGATATGCCCACCTCAGCCTCTCAAAGTGCTGGGATTATAGGTGTGAGCCACCACACCCAGCCTAAATAAGCTTTTTATGTAATTTAAAATCTTAAAGTTCGATGTTAAATTTAACAATAGATGTTCATCAAATGTCTGATTCGTTTCCGATTTTTTTTTTTTTTTTTGAGACAGGGACTCTCTCTGTCACCAGGCTGGAGTGCAATGGCACAATCACAGCTCACAGCAGCCTTGACCTCCCAGGCTCAAACGATCCTCCTGCCTCAGCCCCCCATATAGCTGGAACCACAGACATGCACCACCACACATGGCTAATTTTTTAATTATTGTATAGGACTGGGGTCTCACTACATTGCCCAGAGCAGTCTCTAACTAGGCTCGAGTGATCCTCCCATCTCAGCCTCCCAAAGTGCTGGGATGAGAGACGTGAGTCCCTGCGCCTAGCTGACAGTTTCTATTTCTGCCACATTTTTTCCTGAGAGCCACTTAATTTCTCTCGTTGTTTCAAGACAGAAATGTTGTTTTTTCATTCAGAATGCTAATTTCATTTCTTGAAGCAGAGTTTTCATCTTAAAGCTTCTTAGGTTCATCTCTCAGAAGTTCAGCTTTGATTGTATATCACAGCATGATTGGCAGGTCCTGCATCACTGCCTTCAGCTCTTTCTTCCCTTGATAAGGTCTGAGACGGTAACTCTCTCCTTCAACTTTTTTTTATTAGCGCCTGTAACTTTTCCTTTCAGTTGTAACTCTGCTATATGGCCCAATGCTAAAATGTTTATCTTGAAGACCTGAAGATCTTTTCCTCCAGTATAATTTATGATTCTGTACTCTTAGCTTTTTTTTTTTTT
>NW_016107321.1:6260622-6269915 GCF_001604975.1 Cebus imitator
TTGATGTGAGTATCCTAAAGATTATGTAAATTGTGTAAAAGTCTAATGGTCCTGATGTGATGCTGTCAGTCATGATTCTGGTTGCTATCTTAAAATGTTGTGTATAAAAGAAATTACTGTATTTCCTTGGCAATTCCTGATTATAATAAATGTTTGTCAGGTTCTTAACCTTGGCTATCCTGTGTTTTGTCATCCACAGTTATTGTTTTGATTTGTCCCTAAAAACATTTACAATTAGCTATAGTCCAAAATGGCTTTTCATGGAAAAGACCCTAACAAGTACTCTTGAACACATTTATAGTAATTTTAAGACCAGTGGATTAAATAAAACTCCCAGAACTCAAACTGATGGCTTTAAGAAACTGCTAATCAGATCAAGCAAAACAAAAATTAATTACATAAAATTAGATAATTGATAAAGATAATGTTTGTATGATTTTTATTTAAAACACTATTGGTTCTTTACTTAAATGTTTTGTTTTCCAGATTTAAGGCAATTTTCTTTCTTAAGCTATCTGTAGTTTATAACAATTTGGTAAAGTGTACTTTCGTGAACAGGGGTGTATGCATTTGCTTTTTCTTCCGACTTGACTCCTCCAAAATTTGGAAACCATTTCTGAGTATTATTGTGACAATATGGTTAGTTGCATAAGCCCAGTAAAAATCTGCCTTCTCTATACAGCAGGATACAATTAGAGACATAAGTTATTTTATCAAGGGTTTGGTTGAAATGTCATATTTTAAATGTGTATAGAATGCTTGACTTCAAGGGTTCCCAGCCTTCTAGTATATAAATTAAAACTGTCACTTCTTGGCAGGCTCAAAAAGCTTAAGACTAGGTAGAAGGTAAAGTCTTGTCCTAACCTCCAGAGATTTTTAAATCTGAGATTCTGATGTGATCATTGTAAAGAGAAAGAGGTAATACTTCTTTAAAAATACTTCCTAAAAAAGCCATAATACACCATAAAAACTGTAAGTGGTAGCTTTGTGCATTTGCTTCAAGTTCTTGTTATCTGCCTGTGGACTAGACTAGATTCTGAATTCTTCTAGATTTCTCCAATCCTATTTTGTTCCATGAAATTACTAAACTTGGGGAGTACTCTGTTCCTAAGACCTAAAGAATGAAACTAGATACATTTTAAGAAGCAAGTCTCGCCCGGGCACGGTAGCTCCCGCCTGCAATCCCAGCACTTTGGGAGGCTGAAGTGGGCCGATCACCTGAGGTCAGGCGTTTAATACCAGCCTTACCAACATGAAGAAACCCTGTCTCTACTAAAAATACAAAAAAATTAGCTAGGCATGATGACGCATGCCTGTAATCCCAGCTACTCAGGAGGCTGAGGCAGGAGAATCACTTGAAACGGCGGGGAGGCAGACATTGCAGTGAGCGGAGATCACGCTCATGTACTCCAGCCTGGGCAACAAGAGTGAAACTTCCTCTCAAAAAAAAAAAAAAAAAAAGAAAAAGAAGCAAGTCTCACCCTTATGTACGGGTCACACAAAAAGATCACCAAAACACCCAATGCCATTACCAGAAACACTGAAACTGCAAACCAGGATGAGAGGCTGATGTTTTCATGCTGTGGACAGCTCCTCCCAAGATGTCAGAAGAAGACTTCATATTAGAATGAGAATCTTACCCGTCCTACTGCCCACGTTTTCCCTTGACATGATAATGGGCATTTGATTTACTCAATCAGTTGCCTTCAAGCCTAAGATTCATGGCTGAAAACTGTTATACAAACTGACATTGTCATATCACTATTAATTTTAGTGTATATCTTCCCTTTTTAAACTTTGTATCTGTTACTTATGAAATTTTTGCATAAGTCCGAACTCCTAACAGAATAATGCTGGCTCAGCACTTTAAGATGATGGAAAAATACTACAAAATAGACAAAACTGAACTTAACAATCGACCCCAAGTAGACTTAGCCTCACAGCTGCTCCCTTCAAAGCTCCCTTGTTGCTCAAATGTGGCTGAAAGGGTTTGACAATGACTCCTGGCCACCACTCACGCCCTCCAACATGGGACCAGAGCAGCAACCCAAGACAGGTCCATCCAAGCACGGAGAGACGTCAAAACCTCACTACAGGATGATTGACCAGCGATGCTTTTGGAGCAAGATCTTGATCAAAAGAGGGAATGGGAAAATTGTCAGAATCAAAATAGAGTCACTTGTGTTAAAGAAAAAAAAAGGTCCTGACAAATCGGTTAGGGAAGGCCATGAAGAGGAGTCTATTTTTTTTTTTTTTTTTTTTTTTTAAGACGGAGTTTCGCTCTTGTTGCCCAGGCTGGAGTGCAATGGTCTGGCCTTGGCTCACTGCAACCTCCGCCTCCCAGGTTCAAGCGATTCTCCTGCCTCAGCCTCTTGAGTAGCTGGATTACAGGCATGCACCACCATGCCTGGCTCATTTTGTATTTTTAGTAGAGACGGAGTTTCACCATGTTTGTCAGACTGGTCTCGAACTCCCGATCTCAGGTGATCGACCTGCCTCAGCTTCCCAAAGTGCTGAGATTACAGGCATGAGCCACCAGGGAGCAGTGATTTTTAAGCCACCAAGCGCTCTTACCAAACAGGCCCATGAACTTCAGCTGCTTCCTCCCTCTGAACAAGTCACTGCATTTGGCGAAGAGAAGGAGTCTTATGCATAAATGCCTGATAAAACTATCACAAAAGATCCTACAAAACCACAACCTTGCATTAAAGGCCATCGCCACCTTCCACACAAAAAATACTTCCACAACAACACCTGCCCAGCCACTGCCCGTCCAACCTCAAATTGGCGTCACCATTGTTACTGTTCCTTGTAGCCAAGGATAATTATCTTAAAGCAATTATGTAATTCTCTTCATTTTTTTCTTTAAAAACCTTGATATTCCTCGACCGCCCTGACTATGCACAGAGCTTACTGTGGAATGCATATTCCCATTGCAATGCTTTGCTCCCAAATAAATATTTTCTTTTCGAGAGCCACTCTGTGTTATTTAGGTTGGCGCCACCATAGCCTTGAAGTCTGTAAACAACCATATTTGCATCCTCTCCTTTCTTCATCCCCAAAGGTGAGATAATTATGCACACAATGTTCAGAATCACTTTAAAGTTTTCTACTATATGCTAAGAGGCGCACACATATTCCTTCATTTTGTCCCCTTTGCCACCATTAAAGCAAATGCCCTAGTTTCTGTGGCCCCTGCTGGTTTCTGGAATTTGCAATAACGAAGCCTGGTGAGTAGGACAAGCCCCTCCCTGCCTCTCTGGCACAGCAAGGCCGTCACCACTCACAAGCTCTGGGTGCTACCAGGAAGGAGGCTCCAGCCTCCCAGCACCCTTCACCTTCTCTGCCTTGGGTGGTTTATCAGTCCCAAGTCATCCAACTGAAACATGTATTTGAATTTATTTTCAGTGTTTGAGCAGCGCCTTCTCCACCATCATCTCCTACGACCTCACGGTGCAAGCCTTTATCCATCCTCTTCTTTCCAGGACGTGGTCCCAGCCTGGTAGAGAAAGATACCCAGGCCCTGTGTGTTGAACAAAAGACTGCCCTGGGCTTGCTGCCTACCTCGAAATAAGACACCCACTTCCTCATCGTTTAGAGAATGAGGACACCTTCCCACGGAAGCAAGGGAAGGGAGTTGGAGGGCCAGTGAGCGCAGGATTGGAGGTGGAAGCTGAGAGAGTTCCTGTCACCTGGCTAGGCGACCGGCAGATTCTGGTTTGTCCGAGACTTTCCAAGTATGAGCACTGAAAGTCCCATGTCCTGAGGATGCCCTCAGTTCCAGGCACACCAGGATCGCTGGCCACCCTCCTTCTGGCCCATGCTTTTCTATGAGTTACTGGGCAAGACTGTCTGAACATTTAAAGAATGTCTTAGCTGGGTTCCCTCAAAAACAGAACCTAGGGGAAGAGTTTCCATGTCAATTTTATTGGGAGTGGTACAATCCCAGGGAAAGGAGAGAGGATGGAGTCAGACAGGAGGCAGGAGAGTACATTTCAGGGGGAGCATGCTGGCCACAGCTCAGGACAAACACGGCTGGTTTATTTCCAAGCTCCTGTGTTCGGAAACAGTCTGTTAGCTCTGACCAGTCACTGTCACCCTCGGCCAAAGTCTGATCTACACATCCGAGAGATGTTACCTGGCCCTCAATCAGTCCCAGGGAGCCAGGCTTGTGGCTGCCACTTTAGTCAGCATGGGGTGAACAAGCCCCCACCATCAGTCAGCACCGAAGCAGCTCTTTGGTCTGTTGGGTGGAAAGAGCAGAGGCGAGGAATGGCAGTGCCTGCCCCGGGAGGTCACGTGGGGAGGCAAGGCCAGGGACCAAGGGCCAGGGGCAGGGACAGAGTTGGGAGGTGGATATGGGCAGGATCAAGGGGGCCTGGGGAGGCCCATCAACTGGATCCAGTGCAAGGAGGTAGAGAAGGTTTGGAATCGTTGTTACAAAGACTCGAGAAATGAGTAGCCTGGGAAAAGCCAGCAGGATTTCAGGGCTTCGCTGAGGCCCCAGCCGGGGGGGGGCGATCCTGTGTCAATGGTGACTTCCAGGAACGCCTGCCTGGTGGTACTTTCCTCCTGCTGCATGGGTGGCATAAGCATGAGACAAGAGTATTGGTATTGATCAGAGATTGGGGGCCCCAGGACAGATGAAATGAAGGGACAGAGAAGTAAATGAGTTTAAGACAATGGGTGTTAGCATCTGCAGAAGTCAGAATTGGTTGGGGAGCTTTAAAAAAAACCCAGTGCTCAAGCTGAACCCAAAACTAACTCAGTCAGGGCTGAAGCAGGGCTTAGGCATCTGTTAATTAATTTATTTATTTTTGAGATGGAGTCTCACTCTGTCACCCAGGCTGGAGTGCAGTGGCGCGATCTCGGCTCAACGCAACCTCCGCCTCCTGGATTCAAACAATTCTCCTGCCTCAGTCTCCCAAGTGTCAGGTCTCCATATGCAAGCCTGGAGCCTGCAAGTCTGAAGTCCTGCTTGCCTCGGCTAACGTCTCCCACCCCCTGCCTGTGTTCGCCATTGTCCCTGATTGCCCAGCAAAGCTTTCCCAGACAAGGCCCTCGCCCAACCCTGCCTGCCATCTTAACTACTCTTCCGATAACATAAATGCCTTTCACCCAACCCTGCCATTGTAACTGAACTTGTGGTCACGTACACTTCTTGCCCCTAGCCCCATCACTGTAACTGAACTTACTCTGTAACACCCCCGTCCCCCAAAAAACTACCCAAACCTATAAAACCAACTCCTATCCCACTGCCCTTTGCTAACGCCCTTTTCAGCCTTAGCCCACCCGCACCCAGGTGAATAAAGCGCCACGTTGCTCACACAAATCCTGTTCGGAAGGCCTCTTCATTCAAAGCATGCATTTTTTCAACACGGAGTAGCTGGGATTACAGGTGCGTGCCACCACACCTGGATAATATTTTGTTTTTAGTAGAAATGGGGTTTCACCATGTTGGCCAGGGTGGTCTCAAACTCCTGACCTCAGGTGATGTGCCCACCTCGGCCTCCCAAAGTGCTGGGATTACAAGCATGAGCCACCATGCCCGGCCTATTTATTTATTTTGAGACAGGGTCTCACTCTGTCAGTGGCACAATGATGGTTCACTGCAGCCTGGAACTGCAAGGCTCAGACAATCCACCCACCTCAGCTTCCTGAGTAGCTAGGACTACAGGCACACGCCACCACGCCCAGCTAATTTTTATATTTTTTGTAGAGATGAAGCATCGCCGTGTTGTCCAGGGTGGTTTCAAAACTGCTGGGCTCAAGCAATCCGCCCACCACAGCCTCCCAAAGTGCTGGGATTACAGGTATGAGCCGCCACAACCAGCCAGCATCAGTATTTTTTAAAGCTCCCTAAAGCACTCTGACATACAGCAAATGTGATAACCCATAGTCTGGGGCGTTGGCAAGACAGATTTTGAAGATGAGCCCATGGAATCCATGCCACGTCAGGTCCAGCTCCTTCCTGGGGTTCGGCTGCATTTCTGCCCTTTGGTCTGTGAACAATCCCTGTATTTCTTGTACTAAGTTCACCTTTTTGGCTGAAACTAATACTTGCAACCGACGGTCTTAAATACTGGAGTGCCATATCTTTATAAAGTGACTATCAATGCCTCTAGATGTCCCTAAGACAGCTGCCAATGATGAGAACTACAGCAAAGTTCTAACATGTTCTCATTCCTATTGCAGCCTGAGGGAAGGGGGTTTGGATTTGCATTTCCCCTTGCAGAAGCTGAGGACAGTCTCCACTAGAAGAATGGCAGTTCTGGAGCTCCTCACTTATCATGAGGCAGGAGCATGCCTGCCCTTTCCAGATTGAGCTGGAAGTAATCTTTGTTGGCCTGAATCCTAAATTGGGGGCTCTGTTTACCAAAGAGTATGGGTTTACACATCAGAAACACTGCCCCGGTCATGCCAGACCCATAAGCCAGGGAAACTGGTCATTACCTTCAGTTAGGAACAAAACTCCGTCTTTAAGTCCTGATAAGACTTGAAGGCTGAATGCCCACAGGACTTTGCTGGCTGTACCGCACCATGAACAGACAGCACAGAGGGCACTTTCCTGGCCTTGTGGGCATATTCAAAAGAATGGGAAGACAGAGCCCCAGCTATTCAGGAGGCTGAGGTGGGAGAATCAGAATCACTTGAGCCCAGAAGCTCCAGGCTGTGGTGCCCCATGACTGCACTATGAAGAGCCACTGCACTCCACCCTGGGAAACGTAGTGAGATCCCATCTCTAAAAAACAAAACACCAACCAAAAAAACCTAAAAAAAGAAAAGAAAAGAATGGAAAGAGCATAGCCATGCCCCTGTACAGCATGTGTCCAAGTTCTGTTTGGTTCCTCCATTCCCCAGCAGACAGAGAAGGCAGGACAACACCCACCCACCCATGTGCCCCCCCAGCCCATAGCAGCCAGAAAAGGGGACAGCCTTGCTCATTACATGCCTGTCTCCCGCCTTGAGAGCTCTGCTTCCGGAGACAGGCGACCACCCCTTCGCTCAAGCTGCTTCCTACACAGCAAACCAAGTGCTGCTCCAGCAAGACCGTCATTTGCCATGACTTTCCACGTCGCGGCAAGGCCAGGGAGGCCAGTCCCAGGCACATGATGAACTTGTGCAGTTGTGGGTCCCAGGGTCACACATACATCCTCTGCGATGGCCTTGAGCATACAGAACAATGGGGCTTTGTCCTGATATCCTAAGTATGGCCTCAACCTCGCAACTCCAGTAAACCTAGGGCAGGGAAGGAAGGGGGACGCCGGGGGAACGCTGGGGCAGAAACGTTCGGAGTAGGCACAGCAGTGCCCTGCAGCCCACGGCTGAGCCAGCGGGAGAGGAACGGGGCCTGCAGAGCTGCCTGGCCCCTGAGTGGTGTGGGCAGCAGCCTCTCCCTGTGCGGGTCTAAGGTGGCAGCTTCCTAAATCATCACTCCTAGGGGCACTTTCGTTTTAGGGTAGTGTTGCCAGAGCATTTTCTCGTTGAAATGCATGCTATTTCTTACAAATTACTCGTCTCTCATTGCTTGTTTAGGTGACATTTAGGGTAAATTTAATTTTTTAAAGTTACGGAAGCATGTATGACTTTTTCAAGGAAATTTCCTTTCAGGATAGGAAAGGAGGGATACAACATAGTTGCTGTTATCGAAAGAGCAGGAGGGGGTTCCCCTTTGAGAAGCACAGCCCTGAGGTCATGGGCAGGCCTTGCAGAGAGCTGGCCATTGATTGGGGAAGGGCAATAAGGGCTGAGCCAAGAAGAAGAGCAAGGGAACCAGCCAGGTCAGATGCCGTGGCTCATGCCTGTAATCCCAACACTTTGGGAGGCTGAGGCAGGCAGATCACGAGGTCAGGAGATCGAGATCATCCTGGCCAACACTGTGAAACTCCGTTTCTACTAAAAATACAAAAATTAGCTGGGTGCATGGTGGCATGTGCTTGTAATCCCAGCTACTCGGAAGTCTGAGACAGGAGAATCCCTTGAACTAGGGAGTCAGAGGTTGCAGCGAGCAGTGAGCTGAGATTGCGCCACTGCACTCCAGCCTGGCGACAGGGCAAGACTCCGTCTCACAAAAAAACAGAACTAGCCAGCTGGAAGGAAGGCGGAAGACCAAGACCTCAGAGCGCAAGAACTCAGGGGTTTGTCCCGAGGCTCAAGGAATGTCACTGAGGCTGAAGAAATCAGGAAACGAGCACCCCGTCCCCTTTCTGTACTGCTCAACTGGGTTTCAGCCACCTTCTGCCGGCGACCTGGCTGTCATACCCAGCGCGCACACACACTACCCTAGCAGACGGCTCATCTGTCTGAGTCTCCAACCCTGCCTCACCCAGCCTGGCTTAACCTCGAGGGCTCCTTGTATCCTGATCCCCTCCAGGCTGTTTGCACCTTCAGGGTGACAAACATCCTGATTTTTCTGGGACCAAGGGATTTCCTGGAACACTAGACTTTCAAGCCAGGATGCACTGAGCACGCTCTCTCTGACCAACAGCTCCTGAGCTATGCCACAGCCTCTTTCCTCAGCCTTCACTGCACACTCTCCTTCACCCCAACACACGCGCACACACAGACACAGACACACACACACACGCACGCACGCACCCTCCCCAATTTGCACCTGAGAAACCTCAGGCAACTCAGGTGACACAGTGAAGACTTCAGACACTTCTGCTGGGCAGACAGAGCCACCCTGATCCAGACCCAGCTGTACTGTCGTCTGCTACCTCAGTTTTAGAGCTGGGAGGGATCCGAGATCATCCTGTAAGATGTGCAGACCCCATTTCCAAGAAGCACAGTGACTGATCCAAGCCAGGACCTGCCCAGTCCTCCTGACTCTTGTTCATCAAACATTCAGCTGCTATGGGGAGAGGAGCCAAAATCCACAGCCCTGTATCAACACATGAGCTATTCTTTTCAAGGAGGGCCTGTTATGCCTTGGCTTGTGTCCCCAGAAAGATGCTGAAGTCCTAACACCCAGTGCCTGTGAACGTGGCCTTATTTGGTGATATGGCATTGGCAGATGAACAAGCTAAAATGAGATCATTAGGGTGAGCCCTAAGTCCAGTGTGACTGATGTCCCCATAACAAGTGCAGATTTGGCCGGGCACGGTGGCTCACGCCTGTAATCCCAGCACTTTGGGAGGCCGAGGCAGGCAGGTCACAAGGTCAAGAGATCAAGACCAACACGGTGAAACACCATCTCTACTAAAAATACAAAAATTAGCCAGGCGTGGTGGGGCACACCTGTAGTCCCAGATACTCAGGAGGCTGAGGCAGGAGAATTGCTTGAACCTAGA
>NW_016107321.1:6270231-6272888 GCF_001604975.1 Cebus imitator
TACAAGCGTGAGCCACCACACCCGGCCAGGAGAATTGCTTGAACCTAGAGGTGGAGGTTTCAGTGAGCCTAGATTGCACCACTGCACTCTAGCCTGGGTAACAGAGCCAGACTCTGTCTCAAAAAAAAAGAAAAACGGGAGATTTAGCCACAGACACACATAGAAGGAAGACGATGTGAAGACACAGGGAGATGACAGACATCTACAAGCCAGGCCTGAGGCTACCAGAAGCCGGAGAAAAGGCCTGGGACAGACTGTCCCTCGGGAGGAGCTGACCCAGCCAGCACCTGGATTTTGGACTTCTGGCCCGAACTGGGAAACGATACATTCCTGCTGCTTGAGCCCTGCAGTCTGTGGTGTTTTCTTACTGCAGCCCTAGAATATGGGCCCAGAGACCCAGCTTCCATATCTTGGGAACGAGGCCCGCTTCAAGCTTCAGGTGTCCCGCCAGCCTTGTGGCCTGTTCTCCTCTGGCAAAGGATGGTCTTTCAGTTGCCAGAGCTGAGTCATCGCTGCAGCCGAATGATGACCAGGAAAAACAGATGGGATGCTTATACCTGCTCTGCTATCCAGGAAATCAGCATCCTTATTTTCTCCTCTAAATCAGAGCGAGATGTGGCTTAAAAAAACATACTCTGGAGGCCGAGGCAGGAGGATCACTTGAAGCCAGGAGTTTGAGACCAGCCTGGCTAACATGGTGAAACCCATTCTCTACTAAAAATACAAAAATTAGCCAGGTGTGGTGGTGCACACATGTGGTCCCAGCTACTCAGGAGGCTGAGGCACGAGAATTGTTTGAACCCAGGAGGCAGAGGTTGGAGTGAGCTGAGATCACGTCACAGTACTCCAGCCTGGGCAACTGAGCAAGACTCTGTCTCTAAAACAAACAAGCAACAAAAAAACATACTCTGCTGTATGGGCAAGAGTTCCACTTACCCCAAGGTACACAAAAAAATAATTAAGCCTGGGTAACCACCAGGAAGAGATCTGATAAATGCATACGATACAGACTTGGGTTTGGATTCTGGCTTGAAAATGCAACCTCAGACAAGTTACTTGGTCTTTCAAAACTTCATTATCCTCTGAAGACTGGTGAGAAGATTATGTAAGATGATGCATGTAAATACTTGGTTGAGTACCCAGTACACAATAAGGTATAATAACAGGGTAACAACTTTAATATCTGACAAAATATAACTCAAGGGATGTTCATTATAGACATAAATATGCCCAATACTGTATATGAGATTCAGAATATGTTAGCCTCTGGCTGTGTGATTAAAAGAATACTTAGGCCAGGTCTGGTGGCTTACACCTGTAATCCCAGCAATTTGGGAGGCCAAGGCTGGTGGATCACTTGAGGTCAGGAGTTTGAGACCAGCCTGGGCATCATGGTCGCTACTAAAAATACAAAAATTAGCCAGGCATGGTGGCGCATGCCCGTAATCTCAGCTACTTGGGAGGCTGAAGCAGCTTGAACCCAGGAGGCAGAGGTTGCAGTGAGCTGAGATCAGGCCACTGCACTCCAGCCTGGGGGACAGAGCAAGACTCCATCAAAAAAAAAAAAAAAAAAAAAGATAAAATCCCAGTCACATCGGAGACACTCACTGTCTCCTCCCCCACTGTCTCCTCCCCGGCAAAAAAGAAACAAAAGTCGGAGAGAGCTGTCAGTCAACAGTTACACTGAGGTGTACCCATCAACTTGAAAACGAGGAGAAAAGATGAGGCCCTCTGAAATGCTTACATCAGTACAGACGCCACAAGGTAGAGAAATCTAGGTTTGCCTTAAATAGAAAACATGACTTCCAGACCTTTAAACCTGAATGAAACCTGGTCAAAGCTCAGCCATTGAGCTTTGTGTGAGGAGAAGGGGCCATGGCCCCTGGTTGGCAATACTGCTGCCCCTTGGAAAACCCGTCAGAGAAGGATGGGTGCCCCAGGGTGTCTCCAGCTGCTGCTCTAAGATCTTTCTTTCCTTCCTTCTTTCCTTTCTTCCTTTCCTTGTCCTTCTTTCCCTTCCTTTCTTCTTCCCTCTGTCCCTCCCTTTCTCTCTCCCTCCCTCCCTCCTTCAGCTGCTGCTCTAAGATCCTTCCTTCCTTCCTTTTCCCTTTTTTTTTTTTGAGACTGAGTCTCGCTCTTATCGTCCAGGCTGGAGTGCAGTGGCGCAATCCCAGCTCACTGCAACCTCTGCCTTCTGGGATACTTCTGCCTCAGCCTTCTGAGTAGCTGGGATTACAGGTGCCTGCAACCACACTGGGCTAATTTTTGTATTTTTAGTAGACATGGCGTTTCACCATCTTGGCCAGGTTGGTCTCAAACTCCTGACTTCAGGTGATCCGCCTGCCTTGGCCTCCCAAAGTGCTGGGATAACAGGTGTGGTTCACCATGCCTGACCTGCTCTAAGATATTTCACTCATCCTTCATGGCTCTCCACCCTGGCAGAGATCCAGCCCAGGCCAATTACATCTGAATCCTCAAAGGTGGGGCCTGAGGGTCTGTATTTTTGAAAGCTCCCTCATATACTTGAGCTCAGAAGTTCAAAAGCAGCCTGGACAACATAGTGAGACCCCATCGCTACTAAAAAATTCAAATGAACAAAAAAGTTGGTCGGGTATGGTGGTGCATGCCTGTAGTACCAGCTACTTGGGAGGCTGAGG
>NW_016107321.1:6272999-6289858 GCF_001604975.1 Cebus imitator
AAAGGAAAAGCTTACTGAAATGATTGTGATGTGCAGCAGCATTGAGAATCCCTGATCTTACCAGTTTCCCCGGGGTTCAAGTGATTCTCCTGCCACAGCTTCCCAAGTAACTGGGATCACAGTTGTGCACCACCACACCCAGCTAATTTTTGAATTTTTTGTAGAGACGGGCTTTCACTATGTTGCTCAGGCTGGTCTGGAACTCCTGGGCTCAAATGATCTGCCTGCCTTGGCCACCCAAAGTGCTAGGATTATAGGCGTGAGTCACCTTGCCTGGCTGGCTGCCTTCGTCCATTCTTTTTTTGTTTTGTTTTTTTGGTTTTTTTTGTTTTTTTTTTTTTGAGACGGAGTCTTGCTCTGTCGCCAGGCTGGAGTGCAGTGGCGCAATCTCGGCTCACTGCAACCTCCGCCTCCTGGGTTCAAGCGGATTCTTCCGCCTCAGCCTCCCGAGTAGCTGGGACTACAGGCGTGTGCCACCACATCTGGCTAATTTTTGTATTTTTAGTAGACACAGGGTTTCATCATGGCAAGAATGGTCTTGATCTCTTGACCTCGTGATCCGCCCTTCTCAGCCTCCCAAAGTGCTGGGATTACAGGCGTGAGCCACCGCGCCCGGCCGGCATTCTTCTGTTTTTTAGTATCTGGCTAATTTCCAGTTTAGAAGTATTATAACTTGTGCTGTTACGAACCTTTTTAGTACATGTCTTCTGATGGCCTCATGTATGCATTCCTTTTTTTTTTTTTGAAATGGAGTCTCGCTCTGTCACCAGGCTGGAGTACAATAGTGCGATCTCAGCTCACTGCAACCTCCGCCTCCCGGGTTCAAGCCATTCTCCTGCCTCAGCCTCCCGAGTAGCTGGGACTGCAGGCGCGCATCACCACACCAAGCTAATTTCTGTATTTTTAGTACAGATGGGGTTTCACCACATTGGCCAGGATGGTCTTGATCTTTCGACCTCATGATCCACTCGCCTGGGCCTCCCAAAGTGCTTGAATTACAAGCATGAGCCACCACACCTGTCCTCCATGTATGCATTTCTGTAGGGCATATACCCGACAGAAAATGCTGGACCTGAGGAGACGTGTATGTTCAACTTTAGTAGCTGCTGCCAAGTGGTTTTCCACAGTGATGATTGCAATTTCCCTTCCCATCTGCAGTGCGTGAACTTTGCATGTCCTTGTTAACACATCTCACTTTTTCTTGTTACCATTTTGGTGGGGTGTAGAGGAGATTCAAGGAGTTTTCTGTAGACTTCAAGTTACAGACTTCTCTTTTTCTTTTGGAGACAGCCATAGAAAGCCAGCCAGTTTTCCCCATGAATGTGAACGAGAAGCAGTAGCCCAAATGGTTATTAGCAGCCAACTGCTACCAAATTAAAAAGAAAGAACTTGATTACATCATTAAGCTGCTGGATCAGCAACCCAATCCATTTCCTTACCGTTTAGACTGGTTTCACTGTCGTTTTTGTTATCTGTATCTGAATACATCTTTAGTGTTCTCTTCGTAAAGTGTGTAAGTCTTACAAAATCCTTGTGAAGGTGAGAGTTACAGTTTCCTTTATCCTGACGTGGAAACTGATTGTCCAGTGAAACTCAGTAATTCCCAAGACTGGGGAGTTAGCAAAGGGTAGAACCGGGGCTAGAATCAGGATTGCAGATCCCTGGCCTGTGCTTTTCCACCTTCGCTCTCCTGACAGGAAGTACAACTGTTATCTCTCATTTTGTGAAAATGGCCATGAGTCCTTTGATCACATAGCTGCATCTCTTCACTGATGCCAAATTATGTAGCAAATATGCAAACAGCCACACTGGCAAACAGGGGCAAACCATGTTTTGTAAACGGAGCTTTAGCAGCTGTGTTCCTTGCTTCGCCCCGTTATGAGAAAACTGCCAACCACATGAGGTGAGTCCCTGGTCCTCTAGGGAAAACAGAGCTGGTGCGTTTTACTCATAAATCACCAATAAGGAAATGAAGATGGTGAGGAGAGAAGGAGCCAAAATCGTAGCAGCAATTTCACCTTCCAGCTAGACAGATGCAGAGTTGTAACTAGCAGCTTCCCAACTTAGAAACCCAAGAGTATTTCACCTCGTTTTGTATAGCAACAATCCATTGATAGAAAATTTCAATGGAGCTGAAGACAGTTCAGTGATCTAAAACATCTTTTCACTATAAAACAGACTTTGTGATTCCGCCTAACTGCCCTGTCTGTACAAAACATTGTAAAGTACTCTGCAGTCAACTTGTGCTCATGGCAGGGGATGCAGAACCCATCACTAATCACTTCCAATCACTGCAAATCTGTCTTCAAGCACCAACTCAACTGAGGAAGCGGCTCCTGGAGCAAAGACTCAAATGCTTGCTGCAGGACGGGCAGCCAAACTGCTCATGTCACCTGCACCTGTGTAAAATCCTCCAGTGGCTTCACATTGCAATCCCAATGAAATCCACATTCCTTCCTCTGACCTTCAAGGCTCTTCACAGGCTGGCCCTGCCTATCTCTCTGACTACAGTGCTCCAGGCTTGCTGGTCTTCTGTCTATGCCTTGAACGTTTTATGTTTTTATGGCCTCAGGGACTTTGCAATTCTCCTTCCTCTTCTGGGACTTTTCTCCCGGCCTCCTTGTTTGGTTACCTCCTCATTTTTCAGTTCTCTGACAAATGTCACCTTCAAGATGGACCCCACCTGACTACCTTCTGTGTGGCAGCACCCTGTCACTCTCTCAGGTTTCTTGCTGTAAGCTCCAGGACAGCAGAGACCCTGTCTTGCTCACCGCTGTATTCGCAATGCCTAGAACAACAGCAGGAGTATAAAAGATGCTCAGTAACTACCAGGTGAACAAATTGGTCAAGAATAAAGATGGAGATTAACCACTGGGGTGTGTTCTCTTCTTGGCTACTTGCACTGCAATCATTCCACTTTCACTAGCTGTGCTGCCAAAGAAATATTCCCAGGAAAAGAAAGTACAGAGAAAGAAAAAAAGGCCAGGCATGGTGGTGGCTCATGCCTGTAACCTCAATACTTTGGGAGGCCAAGGTGGAAGCATCACTTGAACCCAGGAGTTTGAGACCAGTCTGGGCAATACAGGAAGATTCCATCTCTACGAAAAATACAAAAATTAGTCAGGTAATGGGGCAAGGGCCTTTGGTTCCCACCTACTCCGGAGGCTGAGGTAGAAGGTTTGCTTGAGCCAGGGTGGTAGATGCAGTGAGCCAAGATGGCTCCTCTGCACTCCAACCTGGGTGACAGGGCAAGACCCTGTCTCAAAAAATAGATAGATGGATAAGACAGAAAGATAGACAGATAGATTCGATACATAGATAGATAGATAGATAGATAGATAGATAGATAGATAGATGAAAAAAAAACACCACCACCAGAGTAAGGGACAGGGGTGGCGGAACCAGTAGAAAAGGAAATTGGACATAATCTTACACAAGAATGATATGAAACTCTGGGTTCTTTTCCCATACCCTCAGGTCTCTCAGGAGGCTGCATTAGATAGATTTCCAGGCTCGCCCAAAAGCTACATCACATTTTTTTACATTTTTTAAAAATGGTCTTTTTCACTCAACAACGATGACCACGGTCCCGCTGCGTTGCTGATCAGCCCGGGAGAAGGCATTAGGTTTGTGAACAGATGTGAGGATAAGTGTGACACATCTTTTTCTGGACATGTACCTATGATTATTAGCACAGGATGGGTCTTACAAAAATGACGTCCACCCGTTCCCCATTGCAGGGCAATACCCTCGCCATCCTGAGCACAGAGTGAGTAAATTATGATTGAACCTCAGCTTTCAGAGACCTTCTGGTTCGGGCTTCCCGTTCAACAGATGAGGAAGGTTGAGGTGTGGGGTTAGGCAGCTTCCTACAGACTCGCGATTGGGTCCTGTCCCGACACCGCCAATTTGGGTAAATTGGCCTCTGGTGGTGGACAGACTTTCCTTCCCCTCCGGAACCGCAGAGCGCAATGAGGAAGGGGCGGGCGCCAGCGCCAGGGTCTGCAGTTCCCACCGCCCTCCCTCAGGTCGCAGGAGAGGGAGACGGAGATGCACACAACCAAGTTCAACACCGCGGCTCCCAGCCGGGGTGTCCCTGCATGGCGTCCCGCGGTCCTCCCCGCCGCGCCCGTCCGCCCCGAGCCCTCGGCGGCGCCCCAGCCCCGGGGGCGTCCCGCGAAGCCCAGGGGCCCGGGGCGCTCGGAGCTGCGGCCAAGACCCTCCTCCAGACGCCGAAGCGCGCGCGGTCGCCTCCCCAGTCTCGGGTGCCTCAGGCCCGAATGGGGGCGGCGGGGCGGGCGCGGGGGGAGAACGACGCGGGGCGCGGGGAGGAGCCAGAACCCGCAGCTCTTTTCCCGAGAGGCGGGATCGTCAGCTAGGGTTTCTGCGGAACGGAAAACGACCCTTTGCCCGGGTCGCGGGGCTGCCCTGGACCCCGGAAACTGCGCGCCGCAGCCAGCACCCCTGCTCCCCGCCCCCTCCCCGGTCCCTCTCAGCCCCGCGCCCCGACCCCAGCCCCTTCCGTGGGCTCCGCGCCCAGCGGGCAGAGACAGCCGAGGGCGGGACCAGGCCAAGCCCGGGGAGCCGCCGGGGTCCCGCTGGGCACTGAGGCCCGGAAGACCCCGCCCGCCGCTCGCCGCCCGCGCCGCGCCCACCTGTAGTAGCGGTCATCCTTGAAGGGCGTGAGGTCCTCCTTGAGCTCGCGGTACGCCTCCTGCAATCGCCGGCACAGGTGCTTGAGCTCGCTGCAGAGCGGGGGCTCGAAGGCAGGGTAGTCGGCGTCCATGCCTCCCAGGCCCCGGCCCCGCCGCTCCGCCCTTTGTGTCGCCGCCAGCGCCCCCTCTCTCCTCCTGGCGCCGGGGATCCGGCTGCGGCGCGCTGGGCGGGACCGAGGAGGAGGAGCAGGTGCGGGGGAGGTGGGGAGGGGGCGCGCAGGAAGGAGACCTGGTGCGCTCAGGGCGCCGCCGCGAGCACGCTGGGAGCTGGGCCCGGCGCGGGTGGGGGCTGGGGGTCCCGGCCCTGCGCCCCACGCCCCACGGAGGGGGCCTGAATGTGGGAGGGTGCCGCGCCCATCCGCCTCCGCGCCCCTCCGCCGCCGCCCTGGGAGAGGCAGAAAGCGAGGGAGGAAGTGCAACGCAAGGTCGTCTGCCGCCCAGGACTGAAATCTCTGTGCCGCCATCGCCAGTGGCAGCGCTGGGAAGGGAAGACAGTGGAGGTGGGAGCATGGAGGAAAATAGGGCTTGGGGGCCGGACCGAGGGCCCTTTCCTGCTGGGAAGGTCAAGTCTGGAGCCGGCTACGGCGTTCAGCACCGCGGACAGCTCCCACGGGCGACTTTTAGCTTCTTGGGCTCCACTTGGCCTAATGCAGAAACAGTTAAAACTAAGCCCATCAGAGTTATAGTCATAATAAGTATTTTTCCAATGAAGTGTATCCAAGTGAGGTGCCTCTTCCCACATGTACTAAAACAACCAAAAAAAAAAAAAAAAGTCTAGGCAGAGGAGTTTCTCACTCTCTACAAGCTCAACACTAGTGTGCAAACTACAGACTTAACAAATTAACACGTCTTCGACAGAATGACTTCTCCAAAGCTTGGTGTGATCGCCTCTTGTGAATTTTTCCAATAATAGGTGGAGAAACAGTCGTTCCAGACGATGTTAGTGCATTTCCATCTGAACCCAGGGGAGGTTTCCCCGAAGATTGGTCCTGCCTGCACTAGGGAAGTCTCTTCTAGGGACAAAATCTATCCAGTTGAACCTACATAATTGTGGAATATCGATCCCAGGAATCTGTATGTGTCCAAACCCCTCAGGCAATTCTGATGACCACTCAGGTGCCAGTGGTCTCAGCATTCACGTGTTTCCTGCTGTCTGTGCCTATGCGGTCACTCCACCCACTCTTCCTTTCTCTGTATTTTTATTTCTTCTCTCCTTGACATTTTGGAACAGCTTTTCTATGCTAGCCAGGCCCCCCTATCAGGGTTTGCACAACTTCCCATAACTGCAGATCATCTTGCATTGCACACAGTTAAGTTTTAGCCTTAATTCATTAACATGAGCATTTGTGTTTAATCATCTCAGGATTTTTTTTTAAGAGTTCAGAATTTGGTAATACTCAAAATACAGTGCATAAAGAGGCACACTAAGAAGAAGAACTTCAAAGAACACACATGCAGATTTGTTTTCTGAAATGAGAGAGACTGTGAGTTCAGCATGTGCCATATTTTAAACATTGTATCATTGGCTACAGAGAGCTTATTTTTAGGAGGAATATAGGCCAATCTCCCAGATACATCAAAACTTAAAAATACTCTAGGGAGCCTTCCTTAGCTTCTCAAGCCTAGGATTTTTTCTCCTTCTTTTAAGTACAGTAGCCCCTGAAGGATAATACACATCTGGCTCCGGCACTGTGAGGTACTAATCTACTTTGTCAGTTCTTTTGTTACAAACAGCCAGAAATTTGAGATAAAACATGCCCCCCGCACACACACACAGTGGCTATACATGTTATGCACAGCTACTATACTGTAATTTTTTTGTACATTTTATTTCCCATAGAATTAATGGTTGTCATTTTTACCACTGATTTTTTTTTTTTTTTTTTTTTGAGACAGAGTCTAGCTCTGTCGCCCAGGCTGGTGTGCAAGTGCAAGGGCGTGATCTCAGCTCCCTACAACCTGTGCCTGCTGGGTTCAAGCGATTCTCCTGCCTCAGCCTCCAAAGTAATGGATTACAGGTACCCGCCATCACACCCAGCTAATTTTTGTATTTTTAGTAGAGACAGGATTTCACTGTGTTGGCCAGGCTGGTCTTGAACTCCTGACCTCGCAATCTGCCCACCTTGGCCTCCCAAAGTGCTGGGATTACATATTTGCTTGATTTTTAAATATACTTATTAATATAACCACAGATCCCCCACCAATTGTCTAATTTATCTCTTAAGATACTCAGATGCATGAGACATTCTGTCAATTTCACTTTTTGTGAATGACAGCTCTCCTGGGCCTTCTGACCAGCTGTGGACAAGTTATCCTCAAAGCCAATGCTTGGTTGCCTGTAGGGATCTCTGGGCCATCATCCTGGGACTTCTCTCCCCTCTGGTCTGCTTGAATCCCATATTTTCTATTTACTGGTAGGAAATATCTGATACAAGATTTTGAGAAAAGATGCATGGGATGCAAATTTTTTGAGGTTGTGGATGTAGGAAAATGTCATTCTTTTACACTTTCTTGATAGCTTCACTAGGAAGAAAAACTTTGGTTGGGAATAGTTTTTGTTTGCTTTGTTTTTGTTTTTGAGATGGAATCTCGCTCTGTCACCCAGGCTGGATTGCAATGGCGCAATCTCGACTCACTGAAACCTCTGGCTTCTTTAAGTGATTCTCCTGTCTCAGCCTCCCAAGTAGCTGGGATTACAGATGAGTGCCACCATGTGCTACTAATTTTTGTATTTTTAGTAGTTACAGGGTTTCACCATGTTGGCCAGGCTGGTCTCGAACTCCAGACCTCAAGTGATTGGCCTTGGCCTCCCAAAGTGCTGTGATTACAGACATGAATCACCATGCCCAGCAATTGGAGATAATTTACCTCTAAATTTTGTAGGTATTTTTCCATTGCCTCTTGGATTCTAGTATTGCTGTTGAGAAGTCCAAAGTCATTATAAATCCTGATTCACTTTATACAGACCAATTATTTTCCTCTCTGGAAGGGTATAAGAGTTTTCATTTTGTCCACTGCGTAATGACATTTCAAGATTGATTATGTTACACATTGGCGTAGACTTTTGTTCTGACACTCTAAATATTTCAGCTTGAAGACATTTTCTTGAATTGTTTATTTGATAATGTCCTTTCCTCTCGTATTGCTGTTGTCATGCTTATTAATTCTTTCCGGAACTCCTATTAGTTACATCCTGAATTTGTCCTCTAATTTCTTAACTAGTTTTGATTTGTTTTTTCTGTTTGTTCTAATTTTGTTATTTTCCAGTTCTTCTATTAAGATTTTCATTTCTACTATGATGCTTTTAATATCCAAGAGCTTTTATTAGTTCACTAAATAGTTCTGTTCTTGTTTCATGGATACAGCATCTTCTTTTCCTCTCTTTCAAGATTAATGATAATGTTAAAATATCTCCTCCCTTTGTAATTTATTTCCTCTAATTTGTTTTTTAATGATTGTGTTTCTATCCTTCTTGTTAGAAGTTTTCTTCAGATGTCGAGTATTGTGGTTGAATCCCCTATCTAGGAGTAGAGCACTAAAATGCTCAGAAGCTCCGTATATGTGTGTATGAGCGGGTGGGGGTGGTTGTCAACAGCAGGCTTTGTTGTAGGTAATATGGCTGAGCTATTTCCTTAGGGAACTCTTGGTATCAATATTGTTAGGTCTTTCCTCCTAGACTGGTGTCCAAAGGTCACCCACTTGGAATGTGACTGTGCGACTCCTCCCATCAATGGGCAGAATCTTGAACCTGAGCTGGTTTTGTACCTTTCTTGGACAAGTAAAATGGTTTGGAAATTACACCGTATATCTTCTGGTCCTAGGCTTAACAGGTATTATAGTCTGTTTCTGTGTAAAGAAGTGTGGATTTTCCTATTGGAGAGACCATGTGAAGAGACAGCCTGAGGATGAGGGGCTATATGGAGACCAGAGATGCCCCTGTCCATAGCCAGCACCAACTGCTGGACATGTGAGCAAGGCTATCATTAACGTTCCAGCCCCAGCCTGGATCTCAGCTGAAGGCAAGCACATGAGTCACACTAGGTGTAGAAAGTGAAGTAAATAAAGTTCCTCTTCAAAGTCTCTTAGCCTATTAAGAATAGATAGTAGTCTCTTTCTCTAGGTTATTCTACTCAAAGGCCTTTGTTACATCTGATAGCTAAAATAAAGAAATCGGTGTATTTTGTGTTCTTAATTCTTACATTTTAGCCTAGGTACCTGCCCTAACATGCCTCTATAAGCCTGGGCAACCCTTAGGTCATAGCTTCTTCCTCTTTCCTTAGTTACAAGTAGTTTTGCTTCTCTCAGCACTCCTCTTTTCCTTTGTTCTCCTCTGCCCTTACCTCTTTAGGAAAGTTTTAAGTTGTTAGCCAGTCAGGTATAGTCTAGAATGTGAGGTCTGGTTCCAGCCAATGGAATCAGGATACAGCAATAGGGCCAGATGCGTTAGACATAAATATGCCCATTCTTCCTTTGTTCAGTGCACTCTCGTGGCAAGACTGCTGGTGAGCAGTGCCCTTTCTGCAGAAAGTAAAAGAAAGCCTTGCTAAGAAACCTTTTGTCTGAATGCTGATTCTTCCCTGCGATGTCAGAAGATAAGCACTTATTCCCAAGAATTTGGTGACCTGTACAGGGAGGCATTCCCCTCTGTGGTGGTCTCTGGCCCTTTCTCGTGGGGAGGTATGCCCCACCACCTTGTTGTGGCATCCCCAGGGATAGGGAGCCAGGACCCACCCAGTGCGAGGAATAAACCCAGATTCTTAGCAACGTGGGTGAAAGAGAGACTTGCAGTGCCGGTGGCCAGGCAACTTCAGGCATGGGCCAAGGTAGGAAACGTTGCAAGAGGGTGACAGTATGTCCTTGGTGGTCAACTTCTGGAGGATGAATGTGTGTATGCACGTGTGTGCAAACGACCTTCAGAAGGGAAAAGGGAGGGAACAGATGAACCTTCCAGGGCTGGAAGGCAAGACATTCTTAGCTTGAGTGGTTGAG
Organism: Cebus imitator; assembly: GCF_001604975.1. Lineage (NCBI taxonomy): Eukaryota > Metazoa > Chordata > Mammalia > Primates > Cebidae > Cebus > Cebus imitator. The sequence goes on from NW_016107321.1 coordinate 6,282,704, forward strand.
CCATCCAGGGGCAGAAAGGCAAGACATCCCTAGCTCAAGGGTTTGGGTCTTCCACTGGTTTCAGGAGGTTAAGCCCAACCAGTACCTGATATGGGTAATGCTTCCAGTAAAACAAAGACAGGAAGTAAAGCTGACTCCAGTGATCAGATTCCTCCTGACAGCCCTTTAGGGCGTATGCTAACAAATTAGAAGGAAAACAAAAGGACTAAGCGTAAGAAAAAAGCAACAAATGATGAAATATTACTGTTTTATTTGGACCAAAGAACTGATCCTCAAGCCTACAGTTGTCTGGCCAAAATTTAGGTCGGAAAAGGATTGGGGCCATCAACTTCTGATAATGTATGTCAGTAACAAGAGCCTGCCTTACAAGAGAAGATACACTATGCTCTCTGTCGGCAGCAGGGGCCTGCGCTCCTTTACCCATTAAGAGGAAGAGAGGGAGGGAAACAACCACAGAGCAGCACAAAGTTAGGATAGGCCTCGCCTGACAAGGGTGAAGTTTCATACATGAGCAACCCTCATATAAGTGGGACCCCCTAGATCATACCCCTCGTTCCCACCACCACTCCCAGCTCTTGCACCCCCACTCACACCCGCCCTTCCACCTCCCATACCTCCTGTTTCCTGAGCCGGCTGCAGCACCCCCTCAGCAGGAGATACAACAATGTAAAAGAGATATCCAAGATTTCCCTTTTCCCTCCTCTAAGGAATTAGCTTCAGCATCAAAGCTTTTTCCTCTAAAGGAAGTGCAAGGATGGGGTGCAGTTGGCTTTGTGAACTGTTCCTTTGCCTCTGAGGTCTGAAGTCTGAAAAGAGAACTTAAGCCATTACTAGATGACCTCAGAACAGATTGAGGAGTTCTTAGGGCCCCAATCAGAATAAGTGCTTATTGGACAGAGTTAATGTCCATTTTAAGTTTTTTTTTTTTTTCAAGGGAGGAGCGGAACATGAACTGAAGGGCTGCTATGGCAGCCTGGAGGAGAGACCATCCTTCAGGCCAGGATGTCCCAGAAGCAGATACAAAGTTTCCAGCTCAAGACCCACAGTGGGAAAATAATCTTGCAGCCCATGGAAATAACAGGAGAGATTTAAAAGAAATGATTGTTAAAGGAATTCGAGAGTCAGCCTCTCGACCTCAAAATCTCTCTAAAGCTTTTGATAAACAAAGCCTTCTAGAACAAGGAATGTTAAAGCTGCATTTTGTTACAAATAGCTGGCCAGATACTGAAAAGAAGTTACAACAGCTAGGCAGTTAGAAAAACCCGTCAGTAGAAGAGCTTTTAGGCGAAGCCCAGAGAATATTTACAGAGAGATAAAGAAAAGCTTTGGGAGGCCGAGGCGGGTGAATCATAAGGTCAAGAGATCGAGACCATCCTGGTCAACATGGTGAAACACCGTGTCTACTAAAAATACAAAAAATTAGCTGGGCATGGTGGCGCGTGCCTGTAATCCCAGCTACTCAGGAGGCTGGGGCAGGAGAATTGCTTGAACCCAGGAGGTGGAGGTTGCGGTGAGCCGAGATTGCGCCGTTGCACTCCAGCCTGGGTAACGAGAGCGAAACTCCGTCTCAAGAAAAAAAAAAAAAAGAAAAAGAAAAGCTAAGACAGAAAGCAAGAAATCTTTTAGCAAAGTTCTCCAGGGCCAATGATGCCAAGGGCTAAATTTAGACCCATGCCAGCAAAGTTTGCCGAAGGAGGTGAAAGAGGAAGGCCCTAGAATTCTAGGATGCAAAAGGAAAGTAGGCATGGCCAGTATTTTAAGGGAGAAGGTTGGAGTAAAGGTTGCAAAGGTTGTGGATGCAAAAAGAAGGAAGAAAGCCAAAGCGGCCCAAGGCTGGAGGCCAGGGTGTTCAAGTAGATTACACTGAAACACCCTCAGCTGGCTGTCTATTTGTTAGTAATAGCAGATCATCTCACACACTAGGTAGAAGCCATTCCTTTCTGAAAGGCAACTGCCAGTACTGTAGTATAATTAGTTGAACATATACCTAGATTTAGACTAACAGAAAATACTGATTCAGATAACAAGACTCGTTTCACTGCACATATTATTAAGAAGGCGGCCCAAGCGTTAGACATAAAACACTACTGTCATATTCCCTGCCACCCCTCCTCCTTTAGAAGAATAGAAAGAATGAACCAGGCCGGCCACCGTGGCTCGCGCCTGTAATCCAAGCACTTTGGGAGGCTCAGTTGGGCGGATCACAAGCTCAGGAGTTTGAGACCACTCTGACCAACATGGTGAAACCCCTTCTCTAGTGAAATACAAAAAAAAAAACCTAGCATGGTGGCAGGCACCTATAATTCCAGCTACTCAGGAGGCTGAAGCAGGAGAATTGCTTGAACTTGGGAGGCAGAGATTGCAGTGAGCCCAGATCAAGCCATTGCACTCCAGCCTGGGCAACAGAGTAAGACTCTATCTCAAAAAACAAACAAACAAACAAAAAACCATTTGACTAAATGAATTTTGGAAACACGGTTACCATGGACCAAATGGTAACCATCACATTAACTGAAGATAAGGACTCCTTCTCAGAAATATGCTGGTCTATCCCCATACGAAACGTTGTATGGACTACCTTACCTACATTCCTCAGCTGATGTTCCCATATTTGAAACAAAAGATCAATTTCTTAGAAATTATATATTTGGTCTCTCTTCTACCTTCTCTTCTCTTTAAACTAGAAGTCTTTTAGCACAGTTGCCACCCTTAGAGTTTTCAGTGCATCAGCATCAGCCTAGGGACCATGTTTTCATCAAAGGATAGAAAGGAAGGAAGCTCAGACCAGCCTAGGAAGGGCCCTACCGTGTGTTACTAACTACTGAGACTCTGTTCATACAGCGGAGAAGGGGCAGACCCATCATACTCAAGTCAAGAAAGCATCATCATCTCCAGAATCATGGGCTGTCGTTCTGGAGTCGAGCCCAACCAAGCTGAAGTTAAAGAAAGTTTAATTTTCATATACCTTTTATATTGCTTCTTTCCTTTCCTTATTCTGTCACTAGCTCCTTTGTTATTAATGTAACTAAGTCTGAGTCACCTCAGACCATTGCCTCTGATTCTTGTTCTGTCGTACCTTGTGGAGGTATCAAAGATCAACAACAGCCAATTGTTTCAAATAAGTACTTGAAACCATTTATGCCCTGGCCCTCTAACTGACACAGCTACTCCCAGTTCCCATCATTGTGGTCACCTGCAGCTGAGACGCTGATTTTCTGTTCCTCCAACCTGGCAACCCTGTAGCAGCTAAGACTATGTTCTTTAGACCACTCAGGACCAAGGTTAGACTTCCACGGCAGGAGTTTGTGCTGATTTAAAGCCCCTTCTCTACTTCACTAAAGGAACTGCCCCGTCCAACTCTCAGTCTTGTCAACGGCACCCTGTCCTTCTCCCTGTCACCACTTCCATCTTAACTGACTCCAGGCCTGCCCTTAGTCACTTCCATAGTATAAGGACTGATGTAAATGGAAAGGATCCCCGAGGCATTTTTTAGATACACGTTGGTCCCCCTTCTTCTCCAACTTCAGTAGTCTCAGGCTAGGCCCGACACCAGTTGTTCCCGCGCCTAATGATAAAACTAAGTTGTCCATTGTAAAAGTAGAAGATCTAAGGCACACCTTAGCCATTGAAACAGGACACCAACATGCAAATGCCTGCTTGGAACGGATTAAATATTCCATCTGCACCTTGAATAAGAGCAGTTGTTACCCTTGTGTGCATGGCAGGCCAGAGGCCCAGATTGTCCCCTTTCCACTTGGATAGTCCCTTCATCAACCAAGTATGAACTGTATGGTGGCTCTTTTTCAGAACCCCACAGCCTAGATTAGGCCATCATGCCAAGCTCTCTCTCTGCTGTTTCCTGAAGGTCAACATCCTACAGCTCAGCCCCCAAAGGCAATCCAGCTTCCACCTCTAAATGCCAAGTTTACTTCGTGTCTCGCATGGCAAGGAGAGAATCTGGCGTTCCTCAGAAGCGCAAAAGGATGCAAAGAACTCAAGCCCTTCCAAGAGCTTACTCATCACTCCACCCTCAACCATCCCAAGCAGATACATGGTGGTACTGTGGAGGACCTTTACTGGACACTCTACTGGAGCGGTACTTGTGCTGTAATCCAATTGGCTATCCCCTTCACCCTGGCATTTCATCAGTCAGAAGGTTAAAAAGATAGCACCAGAAACCAAGAGACACTCCTTATGAGTCCTTTGATCCTCAAGTTTATATAGATGCCATTGGGGTCCCTCAAGGAATGCCAGATAAATTTAAAGCACGAAATCAAATAGCTGCAAGGTTTGCATCTACATTGTTGTGGTAGGTAACCATTAATAAAAACATAGACTAGATAAATTATATTTATTACAATCAACAATACCTTGTGAATTACACTAAGGATGCTATCAGAGGAGTAGCTGCACAATTAGGACCCACCAGCCAAATGGCTTGGGAGAACAGAATAGCCTTAGACAGATTAGCAGGAAAAAAAAAGGCGTTTGTGTCACGACAAGGATTCAGCGTTGTACCTTTATTCCAAAAAATATTGCCCCTAATGGAACTATAACCAAGGCATTACAAGGTTGGTTTAAACCAAAAGCAAGTTTAACAGCTTTATCTGATGAACTTGCCAAGAATTCTGGAATCAGTGACCCTTTTACTAAAATTATAGAAAAATGGTTCAGCGAATAGAAAAGAATTCTGACTTCAATTCTCACTTCATCCACTCTTGTTATTGGTGTACTCATTCTGGTAGGATGCTGTCTTATCCCTTGTCTTCGAGGCTTTGTAAGAAGCCTGTCTCTACTACTGTCACTAAACTGTTCCTAACCCTCCTCCATCCTATTCAGAAAGATTACTCTTTCAGAAGACCAAACAGAGCAACTAAGCCCAGTCATGTTAAACAAGTTTGAAGAGGAATTATACAACAAAAGAAGGGCAAATTGTAGTAAGTGAAATAAAGGTTCCTCTTCAAAGTCTCTTAGCTTTTTAAGAACAGATAGTACTGTAGTCTCTTTCTCTAGGTTAATCTACTCAAAGGCCTTTGTTACATCTGATAGCTAAAATAAAGAAATCAGTGTATTTTGTGTTCTTAGTTCTTACATTTAGCCTAGGTATCTGCCCTGACATCCCTGGATAAGCCCGGGAAAGCCTTAGGTCAAAGCTTCTTCCTCTTTCCTTAGTTAGAAGTATTTTTGCTTCTCTCAGCATTCCCTAAGCTATTTCCTCTTTTCCTTTGTTCTCCTCTGCCCTTACCTCTTTAGGGAAGTTTTAAGTTGTTAGCCAATCAGGTATAGCCTAGAATGTGAGGTCCAGTTCCAGCCACTAGAATCAGGACACAGCAATAGGGCCAGATGCGTTAGACATAAATATGCCCATTCTTCCTTTGTTCAGTGCACTCTTGTGGCAAGACTGCTAGTGAGCAGTGCCCTTTCTGCAGAAAGTAAAAGAAAGCCTTGCTGAGAAAACTTTTGTCTGAATGCTGATTCTTCCCTGCAACATCAGAAGATAAGCTCTTATTCCCAACACTAGGGAGCAACATACAGGGCAAAGGAAATGCCCACTTAAGTCCTACAGACCAATAGAGTCATGACATTGTTGAGGTTTTGGGTGAATGGGTTTGCAGGTGATTTGTTTTTACACAACAGAAAGCTGACACAGCTGGTCTAGTTCTGCAGAGGATTCTTCCAGTTCTCACTGGAGGGTGAAAGTCTGGGTGCCAGCATTCTGGAGGCAGAATGGAGGAAGATGGATCGCAGCTGTTGGGGTGGTATAACATTTGTAATGTGTGCAATTGTTTGGTTTTTTGTTTTTTGTTTTTTTGAGACAGAGTCTTGCTTCTGTTGCCCAGGCTAGAGTGCAGTGGCACAATCTCAGCTCATTGCAACCCTGCCTCCCATTTTCAAGCCATTCTTCTGCCTTAGCCTCCTGAGTAGCTGGGATTACAGGCATGAGCCACCACACCTGGCTAATTTTTATATTTTTAGTAGAGACAGGGTTTCACCATGTTGGCAAGGCTGGTCTCAAATGCCTGACTTCAGGTGATCCACCCACTTTGACCTCCGAAAATGCTGGGATTACAGGCATGAGCCGCCATGCCAAGCCAATGTTAATGCATATAGGATTTAAATTTTGTACATATATTCATCCATGTATCTCCCACCAAGGTGAAGATACAGACCAGTTCCAACATCCCAGAAAGTTCTGTCTCATCTCCTCCTAGTCACTCGCCTTCCAGTTATAACCACTCCTCTGGCTTCTACCATTATGAATGTGTTTTGCCTGTTTTTGAACATGATAGAGTCATAGAATGTTGATATGGTTTGGCTGTGTCTCCACCCAAATCCCATCTTGAATTGTAGTTCCCATAATCCCCATGTGTCATGGGAGGGACCTGATGGGAGGTAATTGAATCATGGGGGCAGTTACGCCTGTTGAACTTGTGATAGCCAGTGAGTTCTCAAGGATCTTAAAGGCACCTTTCCCCTATGCTCAGCACTCCTTCCTGCCACCGTGTGAAGGATGATGTGTTTGCTTCCCCTTCCACCGTGATGGCAAATTTCCTGAGGCTTCCCCAGCCGTGCTGAACTATGAGTCAATTAAACCTTTCCTTTATAAATTACCCAGTCTCAGGTATGTTTTTATTAGCAGCATAAGAATGGACTAATACAAATGTGCACTCTTTGGGGTTTGGCTTTTTTTGCTGCATATTATGTCTGTGGGATTTTGCATGTTGTTTCATATGGCCGTCATTTAAAAAATGGTTATATAACATTCAAATAATTTATCAGTACCGTGTCTACTCAGTCTTCTTAGGATTTATGCAGATGTCACCAGGCCAGCCCCCTGTCACTTGCCACTCTACTTATTCAACTTCTCACTTAAGAATAAGACAAGAAAACAAACAAAAAGCCCCTCACCTACGAGTTGGTGCAGGGTGTGTGTAAATGGCTTCTCTCATTCTGTGCCCAGTCCGTGCATCCTTCCTTGTAATCCTCCACAGCAGTGCCACACATATCCCGCTCCAACGCCAGAGACAAGGTTTCCTGTTGTCCCCTGTGACTCTGCCTTCCTTCAGTACTTAACATTTTCCACAATGGAAAGTACACTGCATAAACTATTTGGAATCCTGCCTTTCTATTTTTTCTTTTTTTTTTTTTTTTTTT
>NW_016107321.1:6290573-6294805 GCF_001604975.1 Cebus imitator
GTTTCACCATGTTGACCAGAATGGTCTCGATCTCTTGACCTCGTGATCCACCCACCTCGGCCTCCCAAAGTGCTGGGATTACAGGCGTGAGCCACAGCGCCCAGCCCTTGTTTTTTAAACAGAGTCTCACTTTGTCAACCAAGCTGGAGTGCAGTGGGGTGATCTCGGCTTACTGCAACCTCTGCCTCCCAGGTTCATGCAATTCACCTGCCTCAGCCTCACGAGTAGCTGGGATTATAGGCATGTGCCACAACATTCAGCTAATTTTTGTATTTTTAGTAGAGATGGGGCTTCACCATGTTGGCCAGGCAGGTAGGTCTCAAACTCCTGACCTCAAGAAATATGCCTGTCTTTAACTGAAAACAGACATCCCATCAGGAATAAGAGGGACTGAAGGAATCAGGTGAACACCAAAGAAAATTAGTAAAATTAGTCTTAGGCATAAAGATAGCCAAATAACGAAGTGTCTTATGTATATTTAACTTTTAATATAATTACAGTAAATTACAGTGAACTCAAATCCACTCCAGGAAGTTGAAAGAACACAGAAGCATGCAAGGGCATGTGCAAAACCAGAAGCTTTCTTTCCTACTAAATAATACTCAAGCCTCAGGCTTGTGATGGAGAAATCAACAAATAGGTCTTACTCACTGATACAGACTAACAAGAAATCATTGATAATCGTCAATCACAAAGCTACCTTAAAGGCTGTAGGGAAGTGAGTGGCTCCTTTTCTGATTTGATTAAACCTGGTGAAAGTATCTTATTATAATGACAGAATAATCTTCAAGACTTAATTGTATTGTTTGGATTTGTTGACCATCTGTCTCTCCCACTAGACTATAAACTCCTAGAAGACAAACTGATTCTTACTCAATTCTGAATTTTTAGCACTTAAAATTGCCTAGGACATAATGGGTATTTATTTAAATGTTTATCAAGATTAAAAGAAGGTGGCTCATGCCTATAATCCCAACACTTTAGGAGGCTGAGTTGGGAGAACTGCTTGACACCGAAAGTTTAAGACCAGCCTGGGCCACACAGTGAGGCTGTCTCTACAAAAATGTTGTTTTAAAATTAGCCAGGTGTGGTGGCGTGTACCTGTAATCCTAGCTACTCCGGAAGCTGAGGTGGGAGGACCACTTGAGCCCGGACTTCGAGGCTGCAGTGTCCTATGATTGCACCCCTGCATTTCAGCCTGGGCAACAGAGTGAGACCCAGATTCTAAAAAATAAAATTAAAAAGTGTCTCATCTTTGTTCCAATGTCCAATTAAAAATTGAGATCATGTTAATGAGGTTTTGAAAAATGCTTGAGGCCAGCAATTCTTCAACCACTGTCCATGTGAGTGAAACACACTGCTCGCCTAAATGAAAATTACACTGAATACAGTGTGGAAATATATTTTTGATGCATCTTTAAAAGGTGTTGGTAGCACAAAAAGAGAAGAAATCACCACTTAAAATTAACCCTTTGCATCTTTTTTTTTTTTTTGAGACAGTGTCTTACTCTGTCACCCAGGCTGGAGTGCAGTGGTGCGATCACAGCTCACTGCAGCCTTGACCTCCTGGGGTCAAGCAATCCTCTTGCATTAGCCTTCCAAGTCGCTGGGACTACAGGCATGAGCCACCATGCCTGGCCAGCATCTCTGACTTTTTGAAATATAAAATAATGGGAGACCTCAGAGTGCTGTACAGTTACATTCGGTTCAGGCTCCATCATGCTTACTGCTTTGTTTATTTGTTGATTAGATTTGAAAGGGCATTGTTTCTTCTGAGAACATAAGGGACTTTGCAAAGGATTATCAAACCCAAAATACTCTTCAGATCATTTATATCCACTGAGAGCGATCAAATAAAGGAAGGTCATAAGAAAATCTAACTAGAAAATGAGATGGAAAAGGCAATGAAGATGGTTGGTATAATTTATTACTGCTGAATCACAGCTAAACGTGCAATGCTTGCTCAACTTTCCATAAGAAACCACACAATAAGGCTGGGCAGGGTGGCTCATGAGGTCAGGAGATCGAGACCATCCTGACCAACATGGTGAAACCCCATCTCTACTAAAACACAAAAAAATTAGCCGGGCGTGGTGGCGTGCACCTGTAATCCCAGCTACTCGGGAGGCTGAAGCAGGAGAATCACTTGAACCTGGGAGGCAGAGGTCGCAGTGAGCCAAGATCATGCCACTGTACTCCAGCCTGAGTGACAGATGGAGACTCTATCTCAAAAAAAAGCAAGAAACTACATAAGAAGCACCCCCCCCCGCCTCTCTCTCCCTCTCTTTAGAGGCAGGGTCTCACTCTGTCACCCAAGCTGAGTGCAGTGGCACAATCATGGTTCACTGCCACCTTGAACTCCTGGGTTCAAGTGATTTTCCTGCCTCACCCTCTCAAATAGAACTACAGATGCACACAATCATGCCTAGCTAATTTTTAAAAATGTTTGTAGAGGTAGGGTCTTGCTATGTTGCCCAAGCTAGTCTCAAACTCCTGAGCTCAAGTGATCCTCCCACCTTAGCCTCCCGAAGTGCTGGCAGTACAGGCGTGACCCACCATGCCTGGCCAGTCTCTTATTTTTCTGCCTCTTAACTGAGATACTCCCTGCATGCATTTATTACCAACAAACGTAACAGTAGAACCAGTTTCACTGAGCATGTACTATGTGCTGGACACCGTGCTAAGCACTTAACTGGCATTGTCTTATGTTGCATTCTCAACAATTTTATGACGTGGCCACTACTTTTATCACCACTTTGAGATGATTAAAGCTTAGAGGGACTGAGTATCTGCTCATTATTCCACAGCAAGTATGGGAACGGCAACTGAACTAAGATGTGTCTGACTTCAGAAAATTCACTTTTACCCCATACTCAGCACCAGCTCTACCAAGGCACCCCGTGGAGACCACTTATATTTGGAGACTGAGGTCTTGTAGCTCACTCAGAAGCAGCTCCGTTCCCCTGATTTTATGTAGCATCATACAACCCATTGAAGAGGCGCCATGTGTTTAAAGCTAAGAGGCCTAGAACCTGTGACAGCTGGAATGGATGGTCATGCCCAGGCATGTACACTCACCTTATGTTCAGGAGGAGGGCTAGCCATGTCCCCAGCCTGCCAATCTCATGCCAGCACCTCCCAAGGACCAATCCAGACAGAGCCAGGGATCGAGGGAGCCCAGCGATGCAGCCTCCTGGGGCGCAGGACTAGACAGAGAAGGGCGGGACCTGGACTGGGGAGAGCAGGGGAGAGTCAGTGACTGGCCTCCTGTCCTCACAGCGTTCTCCTCCGGTGTCAGGGAGGTTTGTTGCTTGATGGTAGAGAGTAAATATGATGTAAGAGAAAACACTATCATCATTTGCAGCCCTAGGAGTAGTTTGAAGGAGAAGAAAGGGAAGTGGATGAAGCAGGCAGACATGAGTGTCCTGGGTTTCAGCTCAGAGAGAGCAGTGCCAGCAAACACGGAGGGAGCTCCTGCCCTCTTTCTTGGATTTGTGCTTGAGCATTTGAAGAAAAGGCCCAGTGGCTCATGCCTGTAACCCCAACACTGTGGGAGGCTGAGGCGGGAGGATTGCTTGAGGCCAGGTGTTGGAGACCAGCAACATAGTGAGATCCCGTCTCTACCAACATACATACATACATACATACATACATACATACATACATAAATAAACTGGGCATGGTGGCGCACGCCTGTGGTCCCAGCTCCTGGGGAGGCTGAGGTGGGAGGATCGCTTGAGCCTAGGAGGTCAAGGCTGCAGTGAACTGTGATTGTGTCACTGGACTCCAGCCTGGGCGACAGAATGAGACCCTATGTCTAAAACAAGGAAAGGAAGGGAAAGAGAAGGGGAAGGGGAAGAGGAAGGGAAGGGAAGGGGAAAGGAAAGGAAAAAAGAAAAGGAAAGGAAAGAAAAGAAAAAAGCAAGGACTTATGAACCACAGAATAGAATGCTGGAAGACGAGGAAACCGAGGCTGTGCGGGACTGAGGCTGACATAGGACAGGTAGCAGAGCAGGGGCTAAATCCAGCTCTGTGGCCCCTGGTGCAGGTTCTGTATTGACAATATTAAAAATATTTTATTTTAAGTTTCAGGATCCATGGGCAGGGCATGCGGGTTTGTTACACAAGTAAACGTGTGCTGTCGTGATTTGCTTGTCTTGTTTGGATGCCAGTGTTGTGTTGCCCTCATAGTGAGGGAGAAGTATTTTTTCTCTTTTTTTTTTTTTTTTTAA
>NW_016107321.1:6295194-6311000 GCF_001604975.1 Cebus imitator
CCAGGTACTTGGGAGGCTGAGACAGAAGAATTATTTGAATCCAGGAGGTGGAGGTTGCAGTGAGCCAAGATGATGCCATTGCACTCTAGCCTGAGCCACAGAGCAAGACTCTGTCTCCAAAAAAAAGAAAAAAAAAAAATGAAGTTATATTCCATTTCTATTCCTGGTATCATACTTTTGTGCTTTCTTTTGTTAGTCCTGTATCATGCTAGATATTTGTCAAGTTAATCAATCTTTTCCAAGAACTAACTTTGACCTCATGGACTCTCTTGAATGTATTTTTGTTTTTTATGTTCATTAAATTTGTTCTGGCCAGGTGTGATGGCTCACGCCCGTAATCCCAGCAATTTGGGAGGCTAAGGTGGGTGGACTGCTTGAGCTCAGGAGCTCAAGACCAGCCTGGGCAACATAATGAGACCCTGTCTCCACAGGAAAATACAAAAATCAGCCAGGCATGGTGGTGCACACCTGTAATACCAGCTACTTGGGAGGCAGAGGTGGGAGGATTGCTTGAGCCCAGGAGGTGGGTCAAGGCTGCAGTGAGCTGTGACCAACCAGTGCACTCCAGCATGGGTGACAGAGGGAGACCCTGTCTCCAAAACGAAACAAAAAAAGCACAGTTTTCTTTTAATTTTAAAAATCAGCCTAGTTACTGAATGGAGCCTGGCCTGGGGGAGGAGAGGGCAGGAAGCCAGCGGGAGGCTGCTGAAGAGGTAGAAGCCAGGGTGAGCGCCGGTCCAGGTCAGGCAGCAGCAGCGGCCAGCAGGGGAGGGTGGGGGCTCTAGCAGAAGGGGCCGGGATTGGTAGTGGCTGCTGTGGAACAGGAAGGACAGCGAGGGGTCCAGGATAGCTCCCCGTCATCTGCAACAGCTGCGCACCCCTCCATGGGGGCCCCAGGACACTAGGCACTGGGTGGAAAGGATGAGTTGGTCTGGGAGAGAGGGACTCAGCAGTCTTGGAGACAGAACCAGCTGAGACTATACCCTCTGCAGGGCAGGGCTGTCTGTTCGGCATGGGGCTGTTCGCCACCGCCAGTGATTGGCATGTGATAGACACTCCATAAACATTTGTTGATTAATGAAAGAACAACCAAAAAATCTATGTCCTGAACTCACGAGCTGAGCGCCTTAGCCTGCCTAGACTCAGCAATGCCTGCACAGCCCTCCAATCTGAGTCTGGGCTTACCCTGCCCCCAACACACACCACACATAGCCTCGATGTGCTGCCGGCAGCAGCTAGCTCTGCCTCATGACAGCTGATGGTGACATTTCCAGGAATCTTGAGGGCCAATTTTTAATCACAGTCATTATATAAAATTAAATTGCACATCTGTTTTCAACTCCTCATTCAGTGACTCTGGTGGGAATATTTACACCATGGAAATCAGCAAAACCACACATCAGGGCTGACTTCATTGTTTTACTCTAGGTGCTAGACTTAAGAAAGTGATGAAGGCAATGTTCATAATGCAATTTAAATTTAAAATGTGTCATATCTGTAGCCATCACCTTGTAAACAGGACAAAAGAATGGAGGAAATCTGATCTTCAAAAACTATTATCCCGCCGGGTGCGGTGGTTCACACCTGTAATCCCAGCACTTTGGGAGGCTGGGGTGGGCGGATCACGAGGTCAAGAGATCGAGACCATCCTGGCCAACATGGTGAAACCCCATCTCTACTAAAAATACAAAAATTAGCTGGACTTGGTGGCGCGCACCTGTTGACACAGCTACTTGGGAGGCTGAGGCAGGATAATTGCTTGAACCCGGGAGGCGGAGATTGCAGTGAGCCAAGATCACGCCACTGCACTCCAGCCTGGCACCTGGCGATGCAGTGAGACTGTCTCAAAAACCAAAAAACTATTATCCCATTTAGCAAAGAAATGGCTTATGTCATTAATGTATGAGTAAAGTTCTGACATACATTTACGACATTTGACTGAAGACATATTTTTGTTGTTTCACTTTTGACTTGTAAAATATGTTAATGAAAATAACCAACATTCATGTTGGAGCTATATTTGTTTACTAATTACAGTCATAGGTTGGCTGCAAGACAACATTTGGCAAAAATCAACAAAAGCATTAGCTATTAACTCTGGCTATATGGAGTTATAAGAAAGGGTGTTGTATATTTTGTTACTATAATTGTGTACTACACGTCCTACATATCAATACAATTTATAATGCTCATGTAAGGTATATTTATTCATTCCAAGTTTGTTTGTACGTTTCTGGAGAGCTGGTTGTTAGCTTTTTACCAGCACACCACTGCACTTGCCAATTGATAACCCTCAGCTGAAAGTATTGTTCTCCTGAACAGGGCACAAGAAGGGGACGGAGCCCAGACAACAGTGAGCACTGCAGGGGAATCAGAGATCGCTGCACCGGGAGTGGGGGAGATGCTGTTTATCTAGCAGCAAGGATGTGGCAGCCTGGATAATTTAAATGTGAATACAAAGAAGGCTGAGTTCTGATCAAGGTGCCGTTTACATTTTATACTCACCACCTTCTATTGCGAGGCTCACTGGCATTGGTTTTTGTTTATTTCCACAAACATACAACAAAAAGATTCTCCAGATAATCTTCAGGAACCTGACCCCTGGGCCTGGACAAAATGGACGCATCTTCGGAGCGTCATCTCTGTCATGGGAAGTTGACTGTAAATGAGAAAGGAAGTTAACAGCCAAGGTCAGGGCAGGCGCTGCCACGCAGCCTCACCTGGGCTCGTCTGTGACTCAGTCCCTGGAAGGGAGGCTTCTATCTGAGGTGCTGGCCTCTGCTTCCTATGGAGCTGGCGCTGGTTCGCTGTGGTTCAGGATGCTTCAAGGAGCACTTCTCAAGGAGGGGCTGTGTCCTCGTGGTTCTGAGAGTTGCTCCTGACTCTTTCAACACACACTGCTTGGATAGAGGAATGTCACTTAGGACTTTCTATCTCAGGTTTTGCCATCTCTTAACTGGGACCAAATCTTTGTAGGGGAGGAAAAATTTCTTTTCCTCATCCATCACTAGGGTCATGGCTGGGAGCCCCTATCAACATAAGAAAACCATACACATTTTATTTAATATAGCCATGCACCTCATAAAGATGCTTCAGTCAACAACAGATCGAATATACGATAGTGGTCTCATATGATTATAATACCCTATTTTACTTGTACCTTTCCTATGTTTAGATACACAGATACTTACTGTTGAGTTTCAGTCGCCTGCAGTGTTCGGCACAGTGGCGTGCTGTGCAGGCTTGCAGCCTGGAAGCAATCAGCGGGCCCACAGAGCCAGGCGTGCAGCAGGTCGTTGCCTCTAGCTCTGTGTAAGTGCCCTCTGTGAAGTTCCTACAGTGAGAAAATGGCCTAGCGACGCATTTCTCAGGACATGTCGCATCGTTCAGTGATGCAAGTTTTACATCACATGGGAAACTTCAGAAATGAGAACCCAAAGAAACAGACACCTGTTTTTTTGTCTGTTTTGTGATGGAGTCTTGCTCTGTCGCCCAGGCTGGAGTGTAGTGGTGTAATCTCAGCTCACTGCAACCTCCGCCTCCTGGGTTCAAGCGATTCTCCTGCCTCAGCCTCCCAAGTAGCTGGGATTATAGGCGTGTGCCACCACACACAGCTCATTTTTGTATTTTTTAGTAGAAATGGGGTTTTGCCATGTTGGTCAGGCTGGTCTTGAATTTCAAACCTCAAGTGATCCGCCAACCTCAGGCTCCCAAAATGCTGGGATTACAGATGTGAGCCACTGTGGCCGGCTGACACCTGTGTATTTTTACACCGCTAAGTCTGATGAAGAAGTGGACAGGTATGAGGGACACCTGGACAAATGGGGTGTGATCCGTGGGGAATAAGCTGGGGGACTCCGCAGTGCCCATTTGTGCAGGTTCCTCTCTGTGTCCCAGTGTCTTCAGAGATGGAGAGCTCCTCTCCTCTGGGGACAGGGAGGACACCTGTGGAATGAGGGTCCTAGGCCTGCTGCAGGGGCCAGAGGGTAAGGGGAAGGTGAGAGTGACCTTCCTGCTTCTGCTGTTTCCTCAAAACAACAAGGTGCCACATTCTGGGGTGGTGTGTCCTGAACCCGTCACCTTCCCCAAGAAGGGCTTGTGGGGGCTTCCTGCTGTCAGAACAAGCTGCACTGTGGTTTGAGAACATGCTGTTACCATGGAGTTGGCTGTGGGTGTCATCTTTACCTTTGCTTTATTTTTTGAAAGTACAGGTATCCAAATAGAAAGAATGGAAAGCCATCCATTCTTGCCATTTAGATGGGAGAAAAGCTTGGCTAATGAGATGATGTTTAGCTGTGTCTCTACAGGTACTAAGGATTTTTTAAAAAGTACCAGGCTCTAGCCGGGCGTGGTGGCTCACACCTGTAATCCCAGCACTTTGGGAAGCTGAGGCAGGCAGATCACGAGGTCAAGAGATCAGGACCATCCTGGCCAACTTGGTGAAACCCTGTCTCTACTAAAATACAAAAATTAGCTGAGCATGGTGGTGCATACCTGTAGTCCCAGTTACTTGGGAGGCTGAGGCAGGAGAATCTCTTGAACCCAAGGTTGCAGTGAGCCGAGATCACGCTGCTGCACTCCAGCCTGGGCAACAGAGCAAGCTCTGTCTCAAAAAAGAAAAATGAAAAACGAAATGAGATAGGCCAAGTTAGCAGAGCCAGAGACATGGCCACCAGCTCGCTGTGGTCCGGTCGGGGTGCCTGTGCCACTCTCACAGTCAGCATAGAGGACCAGGTCAGGAAGGGGACAGAGGAGCCAGGCTTTTGCTGCTTCTGGCCGCCTAGCAGGGAGACTCTAAGCAGCGGGCTACACGGAGGCACCAAGCAGGTCCAGCCGTGTGACGTTCTCAAGAGGCTGGTTTGGTCTGGTCTGACCCATCTGCTCTTCCTGGTAGCCATTTGTGGAGAAGCGTGGGCTCTGTCTTCCACAAAGTCTGTTGTGCCCATTCTCCCGCCATCCTCCCAGGAGCTCAGCTTGGTGGGTGTTAGAAAACGAGAATGTTTACAAGTTCATCCTGTAGGAGGGAGCTCTGGATGCAAGGGTGAGACCCGCTGGAGTGCAGCACACGGGAACAGATGGGCTGGGGGCGCGAGGCTGACTCCACATGGCCTACGACGGGCCAGGGATCCTAAGGGTTTCATGAGCTGAATGCTCTGCGGCTTTTAGAGAAACGTGGCTTCCCAAGCTGCCTGAATCTGTAAGGTCATCAAAGGAACCACTCAGCGATGAAGAGATTTTTCTTCCACCAATGCAGGAAATGGGAACTATCTCTATTAGAGGAATGTTTTCTCTCAAGTTTTTTTTTTTTTTTTTGACAGTTTCGCTCTTGACGCTCAGGTTGGAGTGCAATGGTGCAATCTCAGCTCACCGCAACCTCCGCCTCCCAGGTTCAAGCGATTCTCCTGCCTCAGCCTCGTGGGTAGCTGGGATTACAGGCATGTAACACTATGCCCAGCTAATTTTGTATTTTTAGTAGAGACGGTGTTTCTCCATGTTGGTCAGGCTTGTCTCGAACTCCCAACCTCAGATGATCCACCTGCCTCGGCCTCCCAAAATGCTGGGATTACAGGCATGAGCCACTGCGCCCAGCCTTCTCTCAAGTTTTGTAACAAAGGAAACTGATGAGAAACTGGTGAGAAACCACAATTCTGGGACGGAAGAGGCTCCTGCAGTCAGAAGCAGGTACTTGAGGAAGGCAGGAAGTGGGACTCAGAGGACCCCATGGGCTCAAGCACAGAAAGAAGTTCATCACGTGAGGGTGTGTCTTCTCATCATAGGGGTTGGGGGTGCATACATGTGACATGCATGCACTGTCATGTCTGGACTGCCTGCCTTTTTACTGGGGAGAGAAAGAAAATGTAACACTGGCCAAGCCCCAGTTTCAGTGACCCCAGACACTGAAATGAAAGAAAATGCCCCCGCTACTGGGTGAAAGTGCAAGATTCTGACCAGGGGTTCCTAGAAGACCCTCAAGGTAACACAGGAGATACTGAGTTGATTCATGTGAAAAGAGGAACCACAGACCAGATGAGCTGGAGGATGAACCAACAGGAGACGCAGAGACTCTCGGTTCCCAGGACAGAAGGGGAATGGATCAGGGCTGGGCACTTCTCTACTTTTGGAGAAGAGTGGAAAGAGGAAGCACTAGGTTCTGTCTGTACCCTCAGGGTTGAAGACAGTGGGAGATGGCTGGCACAACTGGGAGAAGGTAATGTGACTGGTTGCCTTTATCATCCAAGCTCCCCACTCTTTCCTGAGATGAGAGCTATCCCGAAGCTGTACCTCCAGTGAGAATGCTGCGTAATCACCGGGTGCAGGGAGAGCCTGGGAGCCAGCCAGAGCTAAGTGGCAAATGGGATGCTGGGATTCCTAACAGTGTCCTGGAGGAACGCATGGGCAGGCCAGAGGGCAAAGAGCAAGACGCTCTGCAAGCTGTCTGTATGCTGTCCTGAGTGGTGGTTGAAGCTTAAGAAATTCCTGACTGCTGGGCACGTGGCTCATGCCTGTAACCCCAGCACTTTGGGATGCTGAGGCAGGTGAATCACCTGAGTTTGGGAGTTCGAGACCAGCCTAACATGTTGAAACCCCATCTCTACTAAAAATATAAAATTAGCCGGGCATAGGCCAGGCACAGTGGCTCACCCCTGTAATCCCAGCACTTTAGGAGGACAAGGAGGGCAGATCACCTGAGGTTGGGGGTTCGGGACCAGCCTGACCAATATGGTGAAACCCTGTCTGTACTAAAAATACAAAATTAGCTGGGTATGGTGGCACAGGCCCGTAATCCCAGATACTTGGGAGGCTGAGGCAGGAGAATCACTTGAACCTGGGAGGCGGAGGTTGCAGTGAGGCAAGATCATGCTATTGCACTCCAGCCTGGGTGACAAGAGCAAAACTCCATCTCAAAAAAAAAAAAAAAAAAAAAAAAAATTAGCCAAGCATGGTGTTACGTGTCTGTAATCCCAGCTACTTGGGAAGCTAAGGCAGGAGAATCACTTGAACCTGGTGCATGGTGGTACGTGTCTGTAATCCCAGCTACTTGGGAGGCTAAGGCAGGAGAATCACTTGAACCTGGGAGGGGGAGGTTGCACTGAGTTGAGATAGTGCCACTGCACTCCAGCCTGGGTGACAAGAGCAAAACTGTTTAAAATAAGAAAGAAAAAAGAAAACCCTATGACTTATCTGTCCTTAAGACAAACTCAATAATTCTCTTTTATAGTTTTCTTACTCCCCAAAGAGCATTTACCTTGCCTTAACAGTTTCAAAGAAAAGGTCTTGAAACTTCACCGAAGGCTGCCATCCTCCCTCAAGAAATGCATGGAGAGAGGTGTTTATATCCTCTGCAGCACAGGGGACATGCGCCTTGTCGGGATAAGTGATGGAGGATGCAAGAGACCCAGGAGGAAAGCAGGCGGGGCCCCTTTCCACATCTAATGCCTGGTTCCCGCTAGGGCCCATTCCACACTGGGGTACCTTCTTTACTTGAAGCGATCACTCTGATAGAAACTCTGAAATGGGTTCAAAGAATGAGCCGGCACTTCACATGGATGGCTTCGTATTCTTCAGCGCATAGAGCGGCTGTTTCTAGGAAGTATAGGGAAACAAATCCACACAGACTGGCTCCTTTGTGAAGCCTTGGTGAGTAATAAAGCCAGTGAGCTGAATGTTCACTCTTTCCAGAATTCAATAACAAGGACACACCTCTCATTCTATAAAGTGGATGAGCTGAGCTCACCTGATGAGGGGGGAAGGGTGGCCCATCTATCATACTTGTTTTCATCTTCCATGAAAGCCCATAGCTCATCACAGGCAAGTCATTACCACACACCAGAGTGAGAAGCTGGGAATAAACCAGGTTTATTCAATAATGTGACCCAGAAATCTTGGATTCTGTTTCAGGGTTGGTTTTTGTCTGTGGAATCCAGAAATCATTTCAACCTCTCAGTGCTTCAGTTTTCTTCTGAAAGAAAGTGTGGCAAAAACGTATCCACTTCGTAATGGAGTTGAGATTTCATGCGACAGTTATTTCTCTTCTCTATCAACTCAGTATCTCCTGTGTTAGCTTGACGGTCTTCTAGGAACCATTAATCAGAACCTTGCACACAGTAGCAGGGGCATTTTCTTTCATTTCAGTGACTGGGGTCACTGAAACTGGGGCTTGGCCAGTGTTGTATTTTCTTTCTCTCCCCAGTAAAACGGCAGGCAGTCCTTGCGACAGTTATTTCTATTCTATATAGCACCTGATCTTTAGGTGCTATATAAAATCAGAAATTATGTATCTTTCATCCTTGGAAAACTACAATGGAATCTCCGTGCAACAGTTATTTCTCTTCTATAATGAGTTTGTTGCCTAGGCTAGGAGAGCAAAATTGATTCCTTATTCTTTGAAAAACACCAAAAAGGTAGTTCTGTGAATGTACACATGCACTATCACAGATAAACCCCCCATGGTCACAGGGAAAGTCAGGGCAGAGAAAGGAGGCTCACTCAGCACTCACAGTAACAACAGTTAACAGTTACATCAGCACTTAGAGTAGAATTGCTTAAAACCTAGGTTTAAGTTTCCTACAAAGTAATCAAGGTGTTATTGGAACCTCTGATCTTTAGGTGCTATACAGATGCATTTTTAATCAAGTCCTCTTTTAAAAAGCCATGAAAAACCAATCGTAAACCAGATCACCAAGAAGACAGCACCACAATCTCTGACTTCCCCAAGTGGGTAACACAATGACCAGGATCTCCAGGGCTCGAGTTGCTGCTGCTGGCAGTTTCTGACGGAGCCAGGAAGCAAATGGAGGGTCAGGAAGTCATCCCAATGGAGGGAGGTGATTTCTCCTCAAAAGTCTCAAGAATTCTGCACACAATTTTTTTGTTTTGATCTGCAAAATTTTATTAAGCAATAGCTGGACAACTCTTACAACTTCAAATCATCAAGAAAAAAATAAGGAGATTAATCCATCTCAATAATAAAGACAGAAAATAACTTGGACAAACCACATCGTTTTGAATGCAAACCATTAATGCCTTCTAGAATATCTCCTGCACAATCTAATATACAAAGTACATAAGAAGAGAGGCAAAGAAGGATGAGCTCATTAAAACGCATCTGGGAATCGCAACAGATCTTGCTTGGAAAGTAAAACAAAGCAGGATGCTGAATTAAGAAACCAACAAACCAACACTAGAGGAACTGAGGTGCACAAGCAGTGCACGCCACTGCCGAGGTCTGGACATGAACATGCTGGTGGTCTAGTTTGGTCTGGGACCTATGCACCTGCATCGCGCACTTACGGTTAAAAAAAAAAAAGGGAAAAGAAAATGCCAGTAGTAATAAACTCAGAAATTATGTCCAAATTTACAGTACCAAAATAATGTATTTATAAACAAATGCAAAAACAATACCCCTTTGGTAGATAATACAGTGCCTTTTCAGTCAAACGCATAACCCATGCTTTTCTACAACACGAAAAGATTTTTATCTACAATAAACAACAAGATCTTAGAACCCCACCCCTCCCCTTAAAAAGAACTGTAAACAGAAGATATAGGTACAAGTAAAGTTACACAAAAATTGCACAAAGCCAAAGAAAATGGAAAGAAAGTAAGCCACAACCCATCAGAGTTTTATCAGCCAGAGGTAAGGAATCACACAAATGCTGAAGAGTTCTGAGTTGTGTGCTGTTACAGAAATCCCAGGAACTCAAACGACATTTTGGACACATTTTTGTCTCCACTAACTTTGCTTAAAACCATTGACTTGGCCAAGTGACAAAGGCCCACAGCGACACCATGGACTCCTTCTCCACAGTTGTGGGGCAAAACTTTCCTTTTCAAGACACCTTTAGAATTTGAAGACCGTGTAACACAGCAGTGCACACTCAGGAATTTGAGGTGGCCTAGGTATATATATTCCTGCGGTTTTGGGGACAAGCAGTGATTTATTTCAGGGCTATTCTCACAGACGTCCAGCTGAGCAGGGCACACCCGTGGAGACTCCTGTCTTACCAGAATACACAGAAGAAGAATCAGTACTTCTGTGTATTCTATGAGGACAAACATTTAGAGGTGCACTTTCTAAATCCAAATCATTTAGAGGTGCACTTTCTAAAGATATTACTTTAAATGCACTGATTTATATTCAGTACATAGCTCATTAACACAGGAAAAGAAATATTTCTCCACACAAAGGCAATGTTGTGAAATCTACTTCCCATGAAAAGTGGAATGACGAGGCTGCAGAGCGTGGCGCTCTTAGGCTGTTGGAGCTGTCAGGGAGTGCAGGCGGTTGTCCAGCTTGCCCCTTTCATTTCACAAATGGAGGACTAGCCAGCCGCAGGGACTTGCCCAAGATCACCCTCCAACCTTGTGGCAGAGCAGGCTTGCCCCTGGGGTTTCCTGACTTTTTGCTATGACTACAAAATGAACATAACACGTTATTCCAGGTCCTTGTCGGACACTTGACAAGGGAGCAATGAGTATGGATAAAAACATGAGCCTGTGAAATTCTTTGATTTATGCTGCCATTAGAGCTTTGAGATTCTCCTGCTTCTTTGGCCCCAGTTTTTCTCAGGATATACATTCAATAGGTATACTGTACACAAATCTGTGCCTTTGGTTTGATGAGGTTAGAGCTAAAACAAATTTAGAATTGGTTATATTTGTTAATATGCCACACTTCCCTCAAAAAGTCATAGATTCTTTATACAGTTAACCTTTTACTGGACTGTTTTTAAATTTAGGGATTCACTGAGGTATCTTGATATTCATAACTATTAATAGACATAACATTTTTAGAAATCTCTTGCATAAAGTATTGATTTTAGTAGTATTTAGTCAACAGACTGACTGAAGGAAAGCACAGTTGAAAATACGACCACCACCATTAACTGAAAAGTTACCCTATGAGCACCGCGCAGCCCGCAGCTTACGTGTGCCTTGGCACAGGAGGGCAGCCCGTCCTTCAGGCCCCTGGCTGGACGGGAGGTGAGCAGTGGCTGCCGGGTCACTCCGGTACAAACCCAAGTGCGCCAAACATCCGAGACAGGAGCCTGTGCCTCCAAATGGGAAAAACGCCTTTTGGGGAGCGAGCTAGGAATTCAGAAGCTTAGTTAATTATTTGCTGAAAAAATACATTTTTTTCTTCTCACATATATTTGTAGCCTTCATTTCAAGGATTTCCCTCTACATTTGCTCTTATTAAACAAGCTTTAAAATGGGCTTTTTTCAGGGTCCTTATATCTCAAAAACAATTAGAACACAAAAAGTGAAGCTTATGACCTAATAATTCCTTCCTCTGCTACTCTCATTCTAATAGGTCTCCCCTTTTCGTTTCAGATTAACCTTTATTTTTAAATAAAAATAAAAGTTTCAAAAGAAGAGAGAATATTATTTGAGTGTTATCTCAAAGAAATAGTCTCCTTTGTAAGTAACAACACAAAATTTAAAAAAAAAAGATTTTTAAACAATAGAATTTTTTTTCCCAATTAGAAGTTACAAATTGTCCAGCAAAAAACCTATCAGCTGGGTGTGGTGGCTCACACCTGTAATCCCAGCATTTTGGTAGGGCGAGGTGGGCAGATCACCTGAGGTCAGGAGTTCGAGACCAGCCTGGCCAACATGGTGAAACCCCATCTCTACTAAAAATACAAAAAAAAAAAAAAAAAAAAATTAGCCAGGCGTGGTGGCAAGCACCTGTAATCCCAGCTGCTTGGGAGGCTGAGACAAGAGAATCGCTTGAACCTGGGAGTCGGAGGTGGTGGTGAGCAGAGATTGTGCCACTGCACACCAGCTTGGGTGACCGAGTGGGACTGCATCTCAGAAAAACAAATCAAAAACAAAAACAAAAAAAAACCTTCTATCATATCCTCTTTATTTCCTGCAGCAAAATATACCGCAACCAAGTAAGTTGTTACAAAGATACTGTTTTGCTAAATAAATAATTAAATGGGCACAACTCACCAAAACATAACAACAAAATAATTCCTAAGAACACTATGAAAAGCAAGATAAATAATTATCTTAGACAATAAAACAGGGGACTTGTATTTAAATTATCTGACAGGCTATAACCAATATTGCACAACTAATAATAAGCACTGAAACACCATACCAAGCTACAGAAACTCATATTAAAAGAATTAATTCTGATAACATTGCTAAATTTGTTCTGGAAGAATGAACCCACTAAAAATATCACGTCCAATACTTTTAAATATAGAAATGGGAAACTCTGGTATTAGATGGGAGTTGTTCACTGCCGTATGAGAAGCCTCATCAGTATGTCTTCGGGGTTTGGAGAGAATCATGAATGATGTCATGTCATCTTGTTCTAGGAAAAAAATGGGCCAGTTTCTTTTCTCATTTTTAAACCACAACAGCGGATTAAAACACCTTTTAAATTTGAAAATACTTTTCTGTAGCATCTTCTACTTGTCTGTTTTCAGATAAAATCCTAATTTAGAACCCAATGCCAGCAGACAGTGCCTGTGCTCCTGCACAGCAGGCCCAGGGGAGGGGCCTGGTCCTAAACCACATCACAGTAAGAACCGAAAGGCAAAGCAACAAAAACAAGACTGGGTTCTGTCATCAGGGCTTGAACACCGCCCACGAGTTCTCACTGGGAGGAGGAAGTGGGAGGAGGGATTCTAGGTAGTTTTTTTTTTTTTTTTTTTTTTTTTTTTTTTTACAATTAACAAAGTGTGATCAACCAACTACCTAGGTACTACAATTTTAACAATGTTTTCTCAGTGGCTTGGTTCCTTAGTAAACAGTCTGTACAGTTAATAAACAACTTTTTTTTTCTGAGAGAAGATCATGAAAATTTTGTCAAAGGTTTTAATACCCTGGTGAATTCTTAAAATTTGTTTTTGTTACATTTCTAATTTGATAGAAAGCATTTGTGGTCAACTGAATTTTAACGTAGCCAAGAGGACAAAAGGAGGGGTTTCCAATCAAGCCCCTCCACACTTTTAGAATAGGAAGGCCTAGAACAGGATATCTAACGGGAAAGATCATGTTTACAGAAATGTGTTCCAGATTAAAAAATAAAAGGGGCAGACAGAGTCGAGGCCTTCTCGGCATGTGGGGATCTAGTGACTCCCACCACATTATTTGAGAAAACTGCTACCACGACCACAGGCCAGGATCTTCCCATTTTTGTCTCTTACCTTTTCCCAAAACCAGTCATACTGAATGATCATCACTGATCCTATGTAACTTTGACAGATGATGAAACTAGTGGAGTCTTTCAATGTATAACAGCCTCAGAAGAGGAGCATAGCCCTTGTACCACTGCTACAGGTCACACGCTGAGTCACACCGCTGTCTGCAGAGGGATGTGAACCTGTGCACATGTACAGTGTCTTCTTCACCTTCGTCCTCTCCCCAACATCCTCAATGAGCAAATCTCATTTCTACCTGGTGAGAACCCCCGTTAAGAGCCTACTTTGTCAGTCCAACCCAGTGCATCTGCCCAAACGCCCTTTGTTAATTAAGTCACCTTTTGGGGAGTAACATAATTAGCATAAATTAAATGCCATCCCCACCCTGTCCCCTAAGAACCTGTATCTTCAGGATTTTTGGCTGTGTTTTGTAAAAGCTTTTTGCTTTTACGCTAGTGGTGACGTCAGAGGAGTAACAAAGGCTAAATGTCGTACAGAATGCACAATAATGCATCCTCCCTATGTCTAAAAGAATAGCAGGCTATAAGGCAGTCTGTCTTCATTCTGAAGGGCCCAGTGGGGCATTACCACAGCCAAGCTACATTTCCTGAAGGAATATCAGGTGTCTGGCACTCTTTACTTCCAAATGCCACTGAAATGAAACAAGAAAAAAAGAACAGACAATAAAAGGTAATAAAGCCCAACCAAATAAGCGACGACCACAGGTCAGCGCCCTCTCCTGGGCCTGCTGGGCTCTTCCAGTTTCGCTGTTGGCTTCTGGTCCTCCCAGGCATCCGGCCCCCTGAGGGCTCCTCTGGCATCTCCGAAGACCTCTTCCAAAGGCTCTATGTATCTCTCTCCTCCCCACAACTGTCTGTTCATTTGAGGCGCTGAGTCACGTTGGCCAGGGCGACTGCGAAGGCCTGCACGGCTGAGAATGGGTACTGGAAGTCTAGAATGTACGCGTTGCCATCAATCCGTCCAAACTGCATCACCTGGAGGAGGGCAGGGGAAGCAAAGACACTAAAGAACAAGGTGGGCAAGACGACAGCTGGGTCTGCACGGCTCTGACGGAAGCAGACAGCACAGTCTATGGGATGCTTTTGCTAACGAAAGTGACTCTGAAGCTGGTGAAGCTTCTAGATCGAACTCCAAGTTTGTAGGAAATAAGGAGACTGAGGAACGTGGTAACACAATGGAGACAATGAGCAAGGTTCAGAAAGTGGGGACAACGGCCTCCAGCTCCTTCCATGAAAAGTTACCTGTGGGGCACAACATCCAACGTTTGGGTGATGGGCGCACTAGAAGGCCACCCCGCATTACGCATGTAAGGTCCATGTAACAAGCACATGTACCCCCTGAATTTAAAAGAAAAACAAAAGAATGTGGGGAATGCTACAGGCCAAATGAAGTGGTTTCTTCACCTGGGGAGTGGAAAGGAGGAAGAAAAGCAGAAAGAAGCTCCAGCAGGCTAGAGGCTCCAGAAGAGAAGCGGCACAGCCGCCGTGCAACACTGCTGCCTGGGGAGGGACCTGCAGCCACCTCCTCACCAGCTCCTGTGCCCATATCCCAACAGACAGGCACCACGCCCTAGCACACGGGCCACACTCATCGCCTCTGGTCCCCCCACCTCTGTGTGCTCCACAGCGGCGGGGACTCTGTCCTCCTCACTGCCCTGACCCCAGTACTATAGTAGGGGTCGACAAACTTTCTGAGCGGCTGATAATAAGTAGTATTTTAGGCTTTGTGGGTCATATGGTTTTTACCACAATCCTCAGCTCTGCTGCTGTCCGGCCAAAACAGCCAGGATGATACTTAGGTGAATGAGTGTTGCTGTGTTGCAATCAAACTTTGTTTACAAAAAGAGGCGGCTGGCTAGATTGGCCCAAGGGCCAGTTTGCCAACCCCTGGGCTTAGAGTATCGCCAGACACACAGCAGGTTCCCAATAACATTTATTGAGTGAATTAATGAAAATATGAATTTAAATAGAGAGGGGAAAGGAATTTGCAGGATGGTGAAGGAGGGGAGCTGGCAGCAGGACAGAGCAAGCCTTCCGGGCTGGAGGAGGAAGAGCTCAGGACCCAAAGTGTTCCGCTGCACTGGGAGGATTTATCTGCTCTGAGAACTTGGGAATGACTTCCCTATACAGAGAAGTACGCAAATGAGCAAACAGTCAGGAAACAGGCAGTTAGTATGTCCAGGGGAAGAAAAGTATGCAAAAAAGGAAATGTAGCTAAGCCATAATACATGGGTCCAACTGACTGGCATAACAAGGTAGCCAGTGACCACTGATTTAATGGAGAAGGAAAAGCTTCCTACTTTTGTGTGTTTGTGTGCATAGGGTGAGCAAAACTAACCCTCGCACTCCTTAGGAAGTCCCCATCTGATGCCAAAAAGAGAAAAGTCAATGACAAGTAGAAACATTCTTTACAAATATGATGGTAGGCCAGGCGCGGTGGCTCACACCTGTAATCCCAACTTTATGAGAGGCTGAGGCAGGAGGATTGCCAGGATCCCAGGAATTTGAGACCAGCTTGGGCAACATAGTGAGACCCCCATCTCTAAAAAATATATATATATAAATAAAATTAGCTGTAGTCTCAGCTACTTGGGAGGCTGAGGCAGAAGAATCGCTTGAACCTGGG
>NW_016107321.1:6311185-6336402 GCF_001604975.1 Cebus imitator
ATATGTATGTATGTAAAATTAGTTGGGTGTGATGGTACACACCTGATATCTCAGCAGCCTGGGAGGCTGAGACAGGAGGACTGCTTGAGCCCAGGAGGTTGTGATTGTGCCACTGCACTCCAGCCTGGGTGACAGATCAAGACCCTGTTTCTCAAAAACAAGTATGATGGCAAACCCCAGAGAAACCCAGAGTTGGAGGCAGCCGCCTCTGGGAGGGCAGGCAAGGTGAGTGGCGGGGCGGGTGGAGCCAGCTCAATTTCTTCACAGGTCTCGTACAATCATTTGACTTTAAATACTCTCAATCTGTGCATGACTTACATTAAAAATACAAGACAGCCGTGGGCACACTAAAAATCATAACCCATGAGCTCCACCTAAGAGGTGTTCGTTGTTTACCACACTTCCCATTTGGCCTTTTGAAAAACGCTCCTTGAAGGCTGAAGCACTGATGGCCCTCACCTCCTGGGCCCACAGTGCCACCCGGTCTGAGGTCTGTCTTACCTGCCGCCCCTCTAACTCGATCTGGAAGTTCTTGGCGGACTCCTGGGTCACCCGCCCCCCGAAGTCCAGCTGGTAGACCTGGGTGGCCTCGTTCCACAGCGGCTGCTTGTTGGCCATCACATACACGAAGCCTTGGCTGCCCAGCCGCCCGTCCTCCTTCTCACTGGCCCTCCGGCACTTGGCCTCCTCCAGCTCACCGGCAGCCCTCGGGGCACGCTTGCTCTTCCAGCCCTTCCTGCTGCCCTGGCTCTGGTTCATGAGCTCATCCCCGCTGATGAACAGCTCGGGCTCGCTCTCGGAGCTGTCCTGGAACTCGTTTGTCTTATTCAACTTCTTTGACTTCATTTGGTCTTTCTGACTCTTCACTTTTTTCTTCTCTCTCCCCAGGTGTGGGCTGGAGATAAGGGAATTAAAGTCACTCAAAGTCCTAGCCTCCTTCTTCACTTTGCCCTCAGTGATGGCCTGTACGCTTCCTTCCTCTGCTCGGCTGTCCAGGCGCTTCCGGTTCTTCTTTCCAAATTTTTCTGTCCGCTGGGGGACTGGGCTTTCGGTCAGGGAGAGGACTTCCTGGAAGTTGTCCGCGGTCTCTACCATCACCTCTGTGCCCATGTGGCTCTGGAGGTCAGCAGGTGGTGGGGACACAAGGGGCTTCTCCACCACCAAGTGTGGCTTTGGGGGGAGTGTGCCCTGGAGGTTCTGCACGGGTGGGCAGGCGCTGTAGGAACTCCATGGGTGCAAGGCGACAGGTGGCAGCTGTAAACTAGAGCACGTGCTGCTTCCTGGGTACATGGGGGGCAGGGTACAATAGGAGAGGCTGGGTGGGTACACCGGCTGAAGGACCACAGAAGGCTCCTGTTGTGCAAACTGTGTTGGGGACAGGGTGTCTTTGGGAGAGCAGGGAGCCTGCACTCCGGGCAAAGGGGGGTTGTTATAGCTTCCTGGATACGGCACTCCCATCCCATAGCCTGTCTGGAAAGTGGCAGTGGGGCTGGTGGGAGACTTGGGGGAGATGAAGGGCACTCGAGACACGTCCAGGTGCTGGCCTTGACTCAGCATCAGAGGGGACAGTTTTAAGGGGTTGGGCCCTGAAGTCTGTGCTGTCCTTTCTTGAGGAACCCAAACGTCCTCACCCAGCATGGAGTCCCACTGGTAAGGGGGTGGCCGTTTCAGGGTGACAGCAGCTTCAGGCAGGGGGGGGTGCCTCAGGGGCTTCTCAAGTGGACAGTGCTGGGACAGGGCCTCGTCCTCTGTGAAGGCAGAGTTGACGTAGTCGGTGCGGTCGTGGGTGCTGTCGGGCGGGCTCAGGAGGCTGTAGGAGGACTGCGAGGCCAACGGGGAGGCGCTGGCGGTATGGGCCAAGGCAGCCCCGGGCTGCGAGCCAGGCCCTGTGCCACTGCACTGGCTGCAGGTATACAGGGCAGGTGGGGGCCGAGCTGGGAGCTGTGTCACCACCCCCCCAGACCCGCCCTTGGGCTTGGCCAGGGGCTGCAGGGGGGCCCGCGGGCTGTCGGCCAGCTGGGCCATCTTGAGTGCAGCCTCACGGTTGTTCCTCCGCAGGGTAGCGTGGATGAGGCTATTGTCGGACCTCTGGGCAGCCCCACGCCCCTGGGCAAGCTGGTTGGCAATTTCGGGATATGGGGGTGGGTCTCCGGTGGGGATGGAGTAGCGAGGGACGGTCAGGCGGTTCAGGGTGGCACTAGTGCAGGGCTGGGGGACCTTCTTCTCAGTGGCTGTGAGCCTCAAGGTGGCGGAGCTGCCCGGCCCGGGGAGGGTGTAGGTGTTCTGGGAGCACAGCATCCGGGTTCGAGGCCGGCACACCTCCTCCACGTTGCCGCTGCTGTCGAAGGTGGTGATCCTCTCATAGCCCAGGGGCGTCTGGTAGTGCACTGATGTGGGGTAGAGGGAGAAGTCGCCCTTCTTCAAGCACACATCCACTGGGGGCTGTGGGGGCGGTAGAGGAGGTGGGGGTGCTGCTGTGGTGGGGGCAGCAGGGATGGTTCCTGGGTACGGGGGTGGAGGGTTCATCTTTGTCACCTGGACCTCCTGGGGGGCACTAAAGACCACTGCGTCCCCCTCAGCCGCCAGCTGCGGTGGTGGCCGCAGGGCCTTGGCTGACTTCTGCAGGTGTTCGTGGTCTCGGTCTCCATGGCCCACCGTGGACAGTTGCATGGGCCCCTGCGGCGGTGGGGGAGGCAGGGACAGTGGAGGGGGGTTCTGAATGATGCGGCTCATCTCCACGCTTCCGAAAATCACCTGTCCAGGGTTGGAGTACCGGTTGGAGACTGGGTACTGGGTGGCACTGTCACCTGCATGTTCTGCTGCCCCTACAGCTGTCGTCTGGTTGGTCAGGACATCTAGCTGCACGTTCTGATTGGCCAGTAGGGACTGCACCAGCCCTATGCTCTGCGTGGGGGACATAGCCTGAGCCGAGCTGTGGATCGGTGCAATAGGGATGTTCACGGTACAGGGTGGGCTGTTCTCAGGGACACCAGATGCTCCTGTCACTGGAAGAAAATTAGAAAAAGGAACTGCTTACAAAAACACTGCCATTAAACCGGGTCAGGATAAGCAATACATCTGGGACTCATCCATTCTCCTTCTGTATACAAAATGCAGTTGCCAGAGACTGAGACATGTCTGCTTGGGGAAAGCTGGCCTTCTCACACAAGTAAGCTGGGTTCTGCAGGGTAGCCTGCTGCGGTCTGTTAGCTAAGGGTACTGTCAGAGCTTTCCAACTAACTCACTTTTGAACCTTCTGAACTTGACACCAGCGCCTCAATGGCACCATCACAGATAATTACATGGCTGAAGAAGCTTTTTACTGATTGTATTTATAAAATACACACCCTTTTAGGCAAGAAGAGGGTAATGGTACAGGGAGAACCTCTACTGAGGACTCACAGTGCCTAGGCCTCTGAATAGGTCTAGTCATGATTATGGGATGGATAACGTGGAAAGTATCATGCAACAGATGTGTGTAAGAAATGTCTGTACATTAGGTTTCTGTAAATAGAACAATGTAAAATGTAGTAGAAAAAACAATGAAAAGAATCTTCTAGTGAATCTGAGTATCACATGAAGGATCATTTCCTAATTTTTTTTTTTTTTTTGAGACAGAGTCTTGCTCTGTTGCCCAGGCTGGAGTACAGTGGCTCGATCTTGGCTCATTGCAACCTCCACCTCCTGGATTCAAGTGATTCTCCTGCCTCAGCCTCCCCAGTAGCTGGGATTACAGACATGTGCCATGACGTCCAGTTAATTTTTGAATTTTTAGTAGAGATGGGGTTTTGCCATGTTGACCAGGCTGGTCCTGAACTCCTGACTCAGGTGATCCACTCGCCTCAGCCTCCCAAAGTGCTGGGACTACAGGTGTGAGCCGCCGCGCCCGGCCTTTATCTGGTTTTTAGCATTCAAACAGTATGTAAGGTAGAGCCACGCTGAATTAAACCCTGTGAATATATCCTCCTTGTACACAGTGGGAGTTTAACAGAGCGTACGTCTGAACAGCAATCTACAGACAGGTGCTCAGAGCCACTGTCTGCACTGCCCTGTTTAAAGTGCCCATTGAGCACTCTGCCATTGGCTCCTCTAGGCCCTTTGTGCTACTCTGTGGCTTTTTGCTCAGAGAAAACTGCCACCAATCCAGAAATCGGAGGCATGGTGTACGTACTAGGTGGCAGCTAGTCTATGATTAGGAAGTGTGATTTAACAGGTGAAGTGTGAAAGCTAGTTTTCTTCCCATCAAAAGAACTACAGTATCAAGCCAGTTAGTTTGTCACAAGCTGAGCTGGCCCTTCCTTGGGGTCACCTAGTGAGACATATAACTCTCCTCTGGCCGCACAAATTTGGGTCTGTCTCAGGTTTTCTATCACTCCTGTTCAGATCCCTCTTCCAGAAGCTCTCTCTCACCTGTATGAAACACTGACGGCAAGCATCTTCCCCTTTAAGGAAGAAGAGTCTCTTTGCTGAGTCACCATCATTAAATGTAATCCCTGAGACAATATGTTCCCTGCTCTCATTGGGAAGCACAGACAATAACGACAGTGGCATCAGCTAAACTTTGGAGAGAGCTGTGTTAGTTGCATTTTGGGAGAACAGGGAAAGCGTTGGGGGAGAGTTTAAAAGCACTTCTAATTCCGAGATTCTGAAATAGCAGGGGATGCACGAGGAAGCTCAGGTATGGGAGGCTTCACCAAATTACAGGTATTTATGTGGTTGTAAATTGGCCTATTAGGACCACATAAGCCTAGGACATTTGCTCACCCATGCAGGAGAGGTGTACCATCAGAGAACCAAGATGGCCATTGTTGGAAAGTACAGTAGAAATCATTTTATTCAGGTAAAAAGACTGGGCTGTGAGAGAGGTAAACAACTCCCTCAAGTTCAGAGCCCAAGTGAGGGGCAGGGCCTGAGCTGGAATGTGTGGCCCTCTACGTCCACTGTGAGGACCAGTCCCTCTGGCCACAAACATCCAGATACTGGAGAAGTCGTGGTCCATGTCAGGGTTCTCCTAGCTTAGAAACCAGGGACTTCCAGAGCTCTGCTTGGTTGGAAGTAGAGGAGTCTGTGTATCTAGAAAATCTCAGGTGGACTTTTACTTAGAAAAACAAGTTATTTTCAAGTACCCTATAGCAATTGAAAATAGTTACACACAGCTAACTGGCAGACTAATTTGGAAGTCACTACAATCTACTAATTGAAATAAAATCCGCCCCCCCACCAGCCCTGCTGGGAAACATATTAACTTAAGATGCTATAGATATCAATATTTACCATTTGAAAACTGGAATTTAAAAATCGTATACCAGATTTTATCTTGAACTCAGGCCAGGTCCCTGTGCACTGAGACATGCACATTACGGAGGAAGAGAGGTGGTTACAGGTAAAGGGTTTTGTGTCTTGGACACAGGGCAGATTTGAGAAACTGGGTTCTGTGGGTACCACGGGAATGCTGGAGTGAGACACTATCTCAGCAGGGTTGAAAGGATGAAGGCTGGCCTAGATCAATGAGATTGGTCAGTTTTGATTTTATTTAGTTCTGATCAGTTCTGCAAACTTATCTTAATCCAGACACATAACTAAGAGGACAGCTATGAGGATAAAGTCAGATGTGAGAACTGGGACTCCCTCCTTCCAACGCTGGTGCCAATCCATGACTTTTCTCCTGGGACCCACCAGCACATCTACCAACCTTACTGAGGCAGGAATACTTTTTCCAAACCCAGGGAGCAGACGGAAATCCTCAACAACTTACCACTCTGCCCCCACCAGCACGATGCACTGATAGCGGGATTGTGACAAACAAGCTGATATATGTGAACACACCTGGTAAATCATCTTCATCTTCACTGAAAACATTTGGGTTGAAGACAGGTAAATTAATATAGTCCATGGAAATTTTCCGAACTTCTGGGAGATAAATGGTCATCTGCCGCGGCTGGAGATGCAGGAGGCTGGTTTTATAGATTACTGGTGGGGAAAAAGAAGGGCACAATTAACAGAGACACACCAGAGCAGAGCCAAAGTGTCAACAGAGTCATGGGAAGAGAGGGCTGCAGTTTCCCTGCCATCAGAAGGCAGATCTGTGCAGGCAGGGCCCAGAGGCTCAGAGGGGCTCTCCATTTCTCCCTGGTACTCAACGCGGCCATACTAGCCATGGTTCGGGATTCAGTAACAGCACCTTCCTGGTCTAGCTTGGCCTCCTTGCCAATGGTTTGTCTACAGAACTACAAATTTCAAATGTTAAAAAAAAAAAATTTGCCGGGTGTGGTGGCTCACGCCTGTAACCAAAGCACTTTGGAGGCCAAGGCGGGCGAATCACCTGAGGTTGGGAGTTCAAGACCAGTCTGACCAACATGGTGAAGCCCC
Organism: Cebus imitator; assembly: GCF_001604975.1. Classification (NCBI taxonomy): domain Eukaryota; kingdom Metazoa; phylum Chordata; class Mammalia; order Primates; family Cebidae; genus Cebus; species Cebus imitator. The sequence goes on from NW_016107321.1 coordinate 6,317,555, forward strand.
GTCTTCAAAAAAAAAAAAAAAAATTTTTTTTTAGACACAAATCATTTCTTTTAGAATGAGCTAGAATATAAAAATATATTTTTTAAAAAACTCATTTGTAATCAGAAGGATGTCTGAATGGAAACAGTTGTGGCAACCGGCGTGCCAAAGAAGGGAAGCTTGGGCAACCAAGAAACCATGCGAAAGCAACGTTGAGATGAGGGTGGCATGGTGTCATGTCAGAATAAAACGCAGCCTTCGTTTCAGCTGGAACCTTGGCTTACTGGCTTTCAATTTTAATCTGATCATCAGGATAGAGATTTATAGGGAATTTCCACACAGTTGTTTTTTTAAACCTCAAGATTTAATTTGATTAACAGGGACATTTAGGAGAAGGCCTAGATTGCAACTAAAATATTTAGAGGAAGAAAAATAAGTTTAAATATAATGAATCTGAATTTAAGTTTCACAGTAAAGTTGGGATGAAACTGCCCTGTGAATTTGCTTTTGTGTTCAGGAGTCTTTCCTGTGAGACAGGTAGCACACAGCTTCTTTATTCTAGCTCCACGGTGGTCACCTTGACACCTAGTGGCTGACCTGCAGCATGACCGCGGCACAGCAGGCCTCCTTTGTCGAAGCATCTTTGCAGGATTGGCCCTGGGACTGGTATGGGCTAAGATGACTTTTCCTACCCAACAGTAGGAAAGGCCCTATGCATGTGTTTCTCTCTCTCCCCCACAAAGGAAAGAGAATATGAATTTTGGTTTAAAAATTCTGTGTAAGGCCGGGCGCGGTGGCTCACGCTTGTAATCCCAGCACTTTGGGAGGCCGAGGCGAGTGGATCACGAGGTCAAGAGATCGAGACCATCCTGGTCAACACGGTGAAACACCGTCTCTACTAAAAATACAAAAATTAGCTGGGCATGGTGGCGCACGCCTGTAGTCCCAGCTACTCGGGAGGCTGAGGCAGGAGGATTGCTTGAACCCAGGAGACGGAGGTTGCAGTGAGCCGAGATCGCGCCATTGCACTCCAGCCTGGGTAACAAGAGCAAAACTCCGTCTCAAAAAAAAAAAAAAATTCTGTGTGGTTCCATATGACTTAAGTGCTATTCTTTGTTGTTCACATTGACAAAGCAATTAAAAAAAAAAATTCTAGGAGGGATTTAAAAAAATCACATCAGTTATCTCCAGGAAAGAAAACTAGGTGGCTGATGGTGAGAATGAGAGATTTTTTTACTGTATAAACCCCTGAATCTTTTGAATTTTGTAGAATCTACTGTGTATTGTTAAAATGACAAAAATTCAAAATAAAAACATTTCATGAGCCAGATCTAACTGAAGGAAACAAATTATCCAACGTGGGGAATAGCACTCACTTTTTAAGTTCATTGGAGTGTCATATATTGTTTTTGAAAAGACCATTTAATGGGGCACCACCTACCTTCTAGAATCCAAGAGATTTTTGTTCTCTAGTATTAATAGAATCAAGTGGACAATTCTTTTAGCTTGACAAAGTAGCTCTATGGACCAAAACACTCTTTTAAAAAGGTCAGGCTGGGCATGGTAGCTCACACCTGTAATCCCAGCACTTTGAGAGGCCAAGATGGGGGGATTGCTTGAGGCCAGGAGTTCAAGAGCAGCCTGGGCAAAATATTGAGGTCCTTTCCCTACCAAAAATTTTAAAAATGAGCTGGGCATAGTGGCATGTGCCTTGTCGATAGTCCTAGTTAGTACAGGCTGAGGTGGGAGAATCACTTAAGCGCAGGCGCTTGAGGCTGCAGCAGGCTGTGATGGTACCACTGCACTCTGGCATAGGTGAAGAGCCAGACCCTATCTCCCCGCACCCCCAAAAAAGGCCAGCATGTGTCTCAAAGGCTCTCACACGCTCTTATTTTAAGATCTTTACTGGCTTATTTGTGGACCTACTCAACATCCAAGAATGAAAAGACCCATTAAGTAAATTCTCAGTTCCATTCCCTTTTTCAATATTTACCATAGGCAGATGGCTAAGTTCTCAGCTTACTGATGTGGGAATAATCATAAGAGTCAAACAGTGGTTATTAAAAATCAACCTTATCTATCAATAGGGCACTAATGAGTAACTGAACAACAGGCATTGTGGTCATCAGAGTTTCCGGGTTGTTGAAAATATTATGAGAAATTTGTATTATGTACAGGGATGGTCTATTGTGATTCCCTAAGTCAGTTTTATGTTTCACTTTTATTCCTCTTTTTCTTTGAGCTCAGAAACGTCAAATGAAAAACTCAAATGCAGTGCTATTTAAAAAATCTCTGAGATGCCGCATAGCAATAGGTCTTTCTAACATCTGATCTGTAAGAATAATTTATTTTAAAGGATCTGTGTATGAGTTGTATGAAGCAACTCATATACAGATTCAGAATTTCTCAAAAACCATTTTTAGTAGGTTACGCAGAGCATGTTCGAAATGGAGGGCCGCAGCCCACTGGCTGAACTAGCCTTGCAGAGAGAGCGCGTATGGCGCACAATGATTCAGCAACCGGGGAAGAGGCGGGGAGCAACACAGCTCCTCAACCCACACAGGGACCTCCCCAACAGAAAGAAGCTGCTCTGGAGGGACCTTCTGCCATTTTCATGTCATCACTGTCTCTGAGTAAATATGACAAGGTACTGCAACTCGTTTGGGCAGGAGTGCAGATCAGAACACATGTTCGTGTTCTGGCCCAGCTTTCACTACCGTTGCTCAGTTTTCCTCCATGTTTCAAACTTGTCATGGACAGGATATGTATCTGGTATTGAGAAATGAAATTTATAAAAATTTACCACTAAGAATTGTATCAACAGTCAGCTAACATCTTATAGTCTCTAATACCTTCTTTTCTACCTTCAGTTGATCAAGAATCTGCAAATAGTAAAAGGCTTAGAAGTCAAAGTACCTAGAAATCGATGAGGGCAGTGATACAAATTTTTGCTATTTCTATCATTTTTATATTTCTATTGTTTTTTGTTTAGTTTTGTTTTGTTTTTTGGTGAGACAGAGTCTCGCTCTGTGATCAGGCGGGAGTATAATGGCGTGATCTCAGCTCAATGCAACCACCGCCTTCCGGGTTCAAGTGCTTCTCCTGCCTCAGTCTACCGAGTAGCTGGGACTACAGGCGCCCGCCACCATGCCCAGCTCTTTTTTTGTATTTTTAGTAGAGACGGGGCTTCACAATGTTGGCCAGGAAGGTCTTGATCTCTTGACCTTGTGATCTGCTCACCTCGGCCTTCCAAAGTGTTGGCATTACAGGTGTGAACCACCATGCCTGGCCTATTTCTATTGTTTTTATAAGTCAGGGCTTATATCAAAAAATGAAAATGTCACTGGTGACCAGGCGCGGTAGCTCACACCTGTAATCCCAGCATTTTGGGAGGTTGAGGTGTGCAAATTGCTTGAGGTCAGTTTGAGACCAGTATGGACAACGTGGTAAAACTCTGTCTCTACAAACAATACAAAAATTAGCCATGTGTAGTAGCACGAACCTATAGTTCCAGCTACTTTGGGGGCTGAGGCAGGAGGGTCACTTGATCCCAGGTCAAGGCTGTAGTGAGCTGTGACTGTGTCACTGCACTCCAGCCTGGGTGAGACACTGTCTCAAAAATATAAAAAAGATTTTTAAAAAACAAAATAAAATGCCACTGGCAAAAGCCACTTTGAGTGAGAATTCTAATTTTTGTGAAATCATTGTGGCTGAAGTTAAGGTTTGGAGGTAAAATACATACTAATCTTTTGCTGTCTTAAAAGCTCACCTTCTACTCTGAACCACTGAAGGTTGAAACTGGACGTTTTCATTTGTTCCAACTAGGACAACGACAGAACAGAACGTGAATTTTACCTGCACCGAGGTTGGTTGGCAGGAAAGCAGCCAAGCCCACAATCTTAAATTTGGTTCCCCAGATATTAGACGTGACCTGAGCAAGATAGTTGTGCTGTGGTAGGGGGGAAGAAAAGAACAAAGAAGAATCACAATCTATTTCCATATTTTCCATTGGTCACTTAGTAAGAATGTTAATATTTTATTGCTTAACAAGCCACGAATGTGCACCACCAGAAACACCCTTCCCTACCTCATCTGCCATTTGCAAGATCAGAAGCTAACCAGGGCGGTCAGGCAGGCAGCAGGGAGTGGGGGTGCATCGAGCTGGGGCAAGGTGGGGCTGTGTCCCAGTATGTCCACAGGTGTGTGATATAAAGAGGTCTAGAAAGGGATCTAACTCTGAACCCACTTTTATCCTTGATATTTCTCCTGAAAACATCAGTTGCATTGATGCCATTATGTCCTGAAACTACCCATCATCTGTTTTCTCATTCAATTAAATTTAAAAAAATTTAAGAAGTTATTATGCCCAAGGTATATATGTGTGTACATGCACGTGCATGCATGTGTATGTATGGAAGGGCAAAAAGAAAGATGGACAAAATATAGCCCTGCAAGGAGCTTATAACCTGATGGAGGAGATAAGGCTTATAATGACCTATATATAAAGAAGTCACTGAGCAATGTCATAAGGGAGTTCTACGCCAGGTGTGTTGGCCCCTCCTGGCTGAGCCAGGGCAGGAGGCCTTCATAGCAGAGGTGGTGGTGGAGTTCTGTCTCAAAGCATGGGGCAAAAACAAGGATGAGGAGGTGGGGTGGTGACAATCTAGGCAGGGCAAGACTTGGGGCAGGTGAGAAGCAGATGTGGCTGCAGCACCTGGATGGTGAGGGGGCACTGAGGGGCCAGGAGGGAAAGGCAGGCAGGGCTGGACTGTGGCAGCTGTGATGGAAGTGGGAGGTTCTCTCCCACAGTCACTGCAAGATCAAAACCAGCTGAGGGGCACAGGCGGAGGAGCCAGAGCTCCACTTGAGGGCGGCTCCTGAGGTAGCGGGAGGCCTGTAGGATGTGGAGCAGAGCTCAGAGGCCTGTGGTGGCAGTGAGCAGGGCAGGCTGTGGGTAGAAAGGGGCCCTCCAGGCATCGCCCCCAGGAGGAGGAGAGTGAGGCAGGGCAGCTGCGGGCTCCTACCTGAGTGATGTCTTCAAAAGGAAACTCTCTCCGAGTCAGGCTGGGCGAGCCCACAGAGGGCTTGCGCAGGGGCAACCGCGGGGACCGGGAGAGCTCCTGAGCAGCCCGGGGCAGCTTGGGGGACTTGCGGGCCTCAATGCTGATCCTGGGGAGGCAAGGCCAGGAGGGGTCAGGCACCTATGTCGGGAAAGGTGAGCATGGCCCTGACTCCAGCACTCCTTTTCCTCTTCTGGACAGCCAGCCTGGGTGCTGGGCTCTCACCCTGCAGCCAGTGCGCTAATTTAACAAAGCTCTCCCTTGCTTTTGCTTTACGAATATGAGGAAAGAATGGCAACTATACATTGAATAATACACATTTTAAAACAGATTGAGAAACTGGGTGTGGTGGCACATGCCTGTAGCCCCAGCAGGAAGACTGCTTGAGCCCAGGAGTTCAAGGCTGCAGTGAGCTATAACTGCATCATTCCACTTGAGCCTGGGCAACAGAGCAAGACCTCATCTTGAAATATACTGAGTATATACTGAAATGAGATCCAGCGATCCATTTGTGAGGAACTTAAAGAATTAACTGTCTTTCACCCTCTGCTGCGTTGGAGCAAGTGTGGCCTTCTGCCAGAGGCCTGAGCAATCTGTCCTGGGAAAATGGCAGGTGGAACATGTCATTTCTTACCCAAGGCCAGTGATTTTTAAAATTTCTGCTGCACAGTGTGAATTTCAACAAATTTATCTAGCATTTCACCATCTGCAGTATTTAAATCAAATTATCAAGTTTTTCAGCTACTTTTTTTTGAGATAAAGTCTCACTCTGTTGCCCAGGCTGGAGTGCAGTGGCACGATCTTGGCTCACTGCAACCTCCACCTCCCAGGTTCAGGCAATTCTTCTGCCTCATCCTCCTGAGTAGCTGGGATTACAGGCATGCGTCACCATGCCCAGCTAATTTTTGTATTTTTAGTAGAGACGGGGTTCACCCTGTTGGTCAAGGTGGTCTCGAACTCCTGACCTTGTGATCTGCCCGTCCCGGCCTCCCAAAGTGCTGGGATTACAGGTGTGAGCCACTGCGCCCAGCCTCTGGCTACCTTTTGATCGGATGTTGTATCTCTGCTCCTCAGTCCCTTTATTTATAGCATGGAGACACCTAGGTTTAATGACAGTCTACCCCAAAGAGAGTGTTATAAAAATGAGTACGGTAAGGTTTAAAACATCCTATGAAAAAATGCATTAAGTCTCATATATACTGCCTTCAAGCCTGCTGATAAACTCTGGGATCCCGAGGAATGGGAGGATGGCAGATTGAGCTCACTAAAGCTACGATCTGGGACAATTAGCCTGGCTGCTGGGTCCAAATGGTGAAAGGACAGCAGGAGGAGGTCCAGTCACGGGAAGATGGCAACTGAAGAGGATGTTTACAAGTGAAAAATTTAGCTGCGTGCATTAAATGTCCTCTCTGCTTACATAATGGAAAAAAGCACTGTAGGAACGTTCATAACGTTACATGCAATTTCAACAAGCTCTAGAACAAAGATGAAAAAAGACATTAATCAGATTGCTGGAGTAACTGGATATCTGCATATTTTAAAAATGAGCATTTACCTCTAATTCATACCAAACACAAAAATTAATCTATAAGCATGAAAGCTAAAACTAGAAAGCTGCTGGAAGAGAATCAAAGAAGGTCTTCGTGACCTTAGGGTAACCAAAGATATCTTGAACAGGACACAAAATAGCACTAACCTCAAAAGAAGAATGTGACATGCTGGACTATATGTCCAGCCATACATATATCTGACAAAGGATTCAAATCTAGAATAAAGGAAGAACTCTTATAACTCAGTACAAGAAAAACAACCCAATAATAGATTGGGCAAAAGCCTTAAGACACTTCACAAAATAAGATAGCCAAGTGGCCAAGAAACATGTAAACTAAGCAGTATCCATCACTGGAGACATTAGAATTAAATTAAAATGAGATGCCATTACACCTACCACAACAAGGTAAAATTATTTCTAAAAAACGACAACAAAGTTGTCAGTGAGGGTGGAAGAAGCTGGGACTCTCGAGGAATTCACGCTTGGTGCAGCCACCCTGGAAGACTGCTTGGTAGTTTCTAATAGAGTTGAGCATGTATCTAACTCGTCCCTGCAGCTCCTTTCCTAAGTTTATACCCCAGAGAAATGAGCACACATGTCCACAAAAAGACTTGTGTAAGAACGTTGATAATGGATTTAACAATAGCCTCACACCGGAAACTACCGAATATCCATTGATTGATAAACAGAATAAACAAATCGTATCGTATAATCATTACAATGGAATACCATGGAGCAATAAAGAAAAACACACTACTGATAGACGCAACAACGTGACTCTCAAAATCATTACATTGAGAGAAAAAAAAAAGCCAGATACAAAGAGAACAGATTGTTTGACCGTATTTACATGAAGTTCAAGAACAAGCAAAGCTGATGATGGAAGTCAGCACAGTGATTATTTCTAGGGAGTGGGCATCAAATGGAAGGAGCGTAAGTGGACTTTCCTTTATCTTGAACTGGGGGAAGACACTGGTATAGCTCTTGCACACTGAGCTAGGTGTTTACGATTTGGACACGTGTATCTGTATGTAACTTAACCTTAGTTTTTCATGGCATCAGAAAAAAAAATCACAGAATTAAAACTAGAAATCTTAGTGAAGAAAATGATTCTACAGTGGATGCAATGTGTTGATGTTTCCCAATTATGGCATTCTAGGCATCTTATCTGGCATTCTCTTCAACACATTACATCCACTGGAGAACCTTTTTCTTCCTTTTCTCAAACTATAAGAAAAAAACACATTAGCCAGGAAGTATGGCCACGCCTCTGCCACCCACCATCATTGCTAACCCCTAGAGAAGTTCTGAGGGTGTAGCAAACTTCTACTGGGTGTCTTTGTCTATCCCAAAGGAAAAACAAAAACAAATAGAAGTTGTAATTATTCCAGATAGAATCTTCTGGAAGAAAAGGCAGGGAGGATGCTCTTGCTCTTGACTCTTCTGGTCAGTTTCAATGGGATTCTGTTTGCAGGCACAAACACACATGTTCCGAAGCACAAGAAAGGACGCTCACCCCTGAAGACTGAGATTACCTTGGGAGTTTGGGTGATTTGCTAGCTCTGGAGATTTTAGGAGATTTCTTGGCAGCCCAGTCATCACTCAGCTCAATGTCACTGGAGTCTGAGCAGTTGCAGCTGTCGATCACAGTAGAAATCAAGCTGTTCCCATAGATTTCATCTGGTAAAACACCAACCAGTAGATTTTAAGGGAAGTTCTATCAATTAGCCCCTACCACTGATCATTACCATAAACTAAAAGACAGACAGACTCCACAGGCAATCATTTCAGACCTAGAGGTTGAAACAGAAAGAAGCTTAGCATTGTTTTTCTCTTTTACATTTTCTAAGCAGAAGTAGGCAATTACTTCTACTACTGTCAAAATGGGCATGGTATTTTAATGTTTCTAGGAATGTACAAAATAGACACTGTTTGCTAACAGCTGAAACCAAACTGGCTGTGCTATTGTGCCTCACAACACACAGGTGCTCACCTGGGTTCATGTGGACTTTCAGGTAGCCCCAGAACCTGGGCTGAGTGACGGGTTTTCGGACTCACTGATTCCCCTGAGAACCTGCTTCTGACCTGGGAAGGCCCTTGCTGATGACAGGCCTGCTTGAACTAAAGTCCTGACAGAGCCAGGTGCACTCCACTTAGGTCTGGGATGCTATACAGCCCCTGAAATTGCCACAGGTCTCGTGGTGGGGGCCTGGCTCTCCTGCCTGGCAGAGCTGCTTGCCTGTGGAGCAAAGGGTGGGAGACCTGTGCGGTGGGAACTCCCAGGGTGGCTCTGGGTTCTTTTGTGGGTACTCTGCATGGGGTCTTCAGGCAGATGGGGAGATGATGTGCAGAGCGGGGTGACGGCAAAACTGTGGGGCAACGTTCCTCCTCCATGGAATTCCTCTCCCTTGCTGCCCATCCCCACCTGCTATCACATTCCCTCACCATCCAAATCCTCCACACATCTCCCTCTACGCCCCAGGTCTCTCCTCAATGTGAGGACCCCATCCTTCCAGATTACTTTGTTTTGCTGACGAAAATCTCATTACCTCAAGGCTCTAAGGGCCTTGCCAGGTAATAAAAAAGCGGAATCATTTAATCACAATGAAATAATTCATGTGAGTGATTTTACCATCCAAAAGGGCTGTTTATATTCTAAAGGATGCATTTCTTAATCCAAACCAATCTAGAAGTTTCTGAGCATTTGTTGGTGGCATCTGTGAACAGGGGCAGAAAAACTTGGCAACACAAGCTCCCCGGAAAGGAGGCTGGCCCCAGGCTGTGTCCCCCACATCACCCCCTTCTTAAAGCACTCACTGAATCAGGAGGCAGGACACCCGGATCCAGCGAGCCTTAGTGAAGCCACAGTGGTGTGTGCTTGGGTTCAAGCAAATAAAAAGGAATGGATGAGCTCTGAGCACTGTTTCACATGATTTTATTTAGGAGTCACTGGATCAAAGGAATCTCAGTCATGACTGAAGCACGCACGCAAGTCTACAGAATGTGCCTGTGTGTGTGACTCGAGGAAGCCCAGTAGGACACAGCCCACTCAGCTCCTGACTCACTCATCAATGCCAGGATCCCTCAAATACCATGTCCCAGGTCATTTCCTGTATCCCTTCACTCATAACTACTCTTTTATTTTTTTATAGAGATGGGGTCTTGCTATGTTTCCCAGGCTCGTCTTAAACTCCTTTACTTGAGTGATCCTCTGTCCTCAGCCTCCCAGTACTGGGATTACAAGCACTGAGCAACTGCATCCGGCCATAACTACTATTTTATTGTCTGTCACCGCAACCAGTGCAAATTCCACAAGGGAAGGAAAGTCATCTGTCCTGCCTCCTGCTTTAACCCCAGAGACTAGAACAATACCTGAGACTTGATAAATACTTTCGGAAAGAATGATGATTTTAGGGGTGGCATGAAACAGGCTTTCTGGAAATATGTCTAGGCCCTGCTTGTTCAGTGTCGTAATTCCACGCGTGCAGGCACTGCCACTCTGACATCTGTCTTCAGCACTAGAAATTCCGTGCATGACATTAGCTCCACATTTGGGGAGGCCGAGGTGGTGGCTGGGTGTACTTCATACCTCTAGAGATTCTGTGTCAGCAATTTATCACGGACGTTCTGGAAAAAACATCTAAGTTGTAGAAAAACGTAAGTTGGGATTGGTCTTTGAGAATCTAAGGCTTAACTACAATCTCTGGGGCTTTATATCTCTGTTCTGTCAGTTTTCAAGAATCTGCTCATTTTTTCTGGGTTGAAGGCTTTGTGTTTTCCTTTAATTTTTCTTTTTTTTTTTCTTTTTAAGAGACAAGCGAACATTTATTTTTGTGCCTTTCTTCCTATGTGTATTTCAAGTCTTTTTTTACAACAAGGCCCCAAGAATCTCCAGATTCAATTATGTCCCTGGGCTTGGATGACTGCTGCAGGAGTCTTAGGGAGCACTGTACAAATGCTAGAGTTACTCATTTACCAACATGAAGCCTGAGGACAGAAGATGTCACAAAGCAGGACTCCTTCTTTCACGGAATGTGTTGATTTCAGACGAGGCGGCAGCCAATATAGAAAATGCGGGAATTTTCCCTTAGAAGTGGACTGTGATGAAGGGTGCTTGCCATGAACATCAGCTACTGTGTTTTCTTTGCTTTTTTCTTTTGAGACACAGTTTTGCTTTTGTTGCCCAGGCTGGAGTGCAATGGTGCGTTTTTGGCTCACCGCAACCTCCGCCTCCCAGGTTCAAGCGATTCTCCTGTCTCAGCCCCCCTGAGTAGCTGGGATTACAGGCATGCACCACCATGTCTGGCTAATATTTGTATTTTCAGTAGAGATGGGGTTTTACCATGTTGGTCAGGCTGGTCTCAAACTCCCGACTTCAGCTGATCTCCCTGCCTCAGCCTCTCAAAGTGCTGGGATTATAGGTGTGAGCCACCTCACCCAGCCAGCCATTGTCTTTTCTTTGAGCCTTCCTTTCCAGTTTTTTGAAGATAAAGCAGGAAATAATCTTCTCTGAAGATACTTGATAAAAATTCCCAAAAAACCAAAAACACATGCTTCCACTTAATTGATAAAAATTTGTTGCAGTTTGGCACCTGGGTCTAGTTCAGCCAGCCAGTGAGCTGATTGATGCATTCACCCTGATAGCCAGGTGTGCCCATCTCCTTGAGGAAGACTATTCTATTTTTGGTAGCATGACGGGCCACTGAGAGATGGAAAGGGCATAAGAACCATGAGATCTCCTGGAAATGCTTCCCCAGGAAGGCAATTTCATGAATGAGGTCTTCCAAGCAAATGACACCAAACCTCCCCAGGTGCTCCTCAATCACTGTGTTGTCTGTTAGAGAGATGGCCTTATTCTTGGGCTTGGCTTGTTCACATTTCAAAATGAGTTACTGGACAGACTTTAAATTTGGAAATCCCCAGGTCACATAAGGTTCCACTATATGCAGCATTTTTAGGTTCTGGGGGGTGACTTTTACAAAGACACCATGAAAAATTTTCTTTAGGCGAAGTCTTGCAATGGTTCTCTGCACCAGTAAACTCACGCCATCAATCCTTTCGATGCATACAACAAAGGCCAAGGAATGTTTATCTGGCAATTCCAAGGCGTGAGGTATTCCCTTCTAGTCGTCTGACCCACACCTTGTCATGTGTGCACTGGGGATCATGTGGGAATGATTCCAGTCACTTAAACTTGGGCCCTTTTCCTTTCCTCTGCTCCTTCTTTGCCAAAAGTGACTGCATTGCCTGGGTGGCTTTGAGCACCTGATAAGCCTTTCTCTTTTTCAGGAGATTTTCTGGAACCAAAGGGATTTTTCTTTGCTCTTGCTCTGCCATTTTTCTAGTGTTGCAGCTACTCTGTGGTTTTTTTTTTTTTTTTTTTTTTTTTTTTTTTTTTTGTTTTTTTTTTTTTTTTTTTTTTTTTTTTTTTGAGACAGAGTCTAGCTCTATTGCCCAGGCTGGAGTGCAGTGGCATGATCTCGGCTCACTGCAATCTCCACCTCCTGGGTTCAAGCAATTCTCCTGTCTCAGCCTCCCAAGTAGCTGGGACTACATGTGTGCAACACCACACCCGGCTAATTTTTGTATTTTTAGTAGAGACGAGGTTTCACCATGTTGGCCAGGATGGTCTTGAACTCCTGACCTCAGGTGATCCGCCTGCCTTGGCCTCCCAAAGTGTTGGGATTACAGGCCTGAGCCACTGCACCCAGCCATTTTTTGTATTTTGGTAGAGACGGGGTTTCACCATGTTGCCCAGGCTGGTCTCAAACTCCTGACCTCAGGCAATTCTCCCGCCTTGGACTCCTAAAGTGCTAGGATTATAGGGGTGAGCCGCCACATCCAGCTTCCTGAATTAGACATTTTTTTAAAATAAAATTTTTAAAAACTGTTTTAATGGCTTTTAAGTATACACTCTCAACCTGTTCAGGCTACTGTAACAAAATCCCATAGACTTGGGCGGCTACAATAATAGAAATTGTTTCCTCACATGGCTGGTTTCTGGGGAAGGCTTTCTCCTTGGCTTGCAGTTGGCTTCTCAGTATATGTGCATGAAGAAAGATGTCTCTTTCCTTGTCTTTTTAAAAGGCTAACATTCCTATCAGATTTGGACCCCACCCTTATGACCTTCTTTAATTTTAACCTCCCCCTCCAGAAGTCCTGTCTCTAAATACAGTGACGCTGGGGGTTAGGGCTTCCCAATATGAATTTTGGGAGTGCCATGGGGGCACAATTCAGTCCCCAGGATTCTACCCCTGGCCACTCTCAGACTCACATGCAAAATATATTCCTTCTATTCCAAAAGCCCCCAAAGTCTTAACTTATTCCAATATCAACTCTAAAGTCCAGAGTCTCATTTAAATATCACCTAAATCTGATTTCGGTGAGACCTGAGGTACAATTCATCCTGAAGCAAAATTGGTCTCCAGCTGTGAACCTGTGAAACCAGTTATGTGCTTCCAAAATACAATGGTGGGACAGGCATAGGATAGACATTCCCATTCCAAAGAGGAGATACCGAAAGTAGGGAAGTGGTGACAGTTTCCAAGCAAATCCAGAATCTGGCAAAGAAAATTCCACTGGATTCTGAGGCTTGAGTAGAGGTCCTCTTTGGTTCGATATCCTGTCCTCCAGGCCTACTGGGGTGTCAGCATCACCCTCACAGCTCTGGCAGGGGTCCTGTCCCCAAGGCTCTGTGCAAAGGCCATCTGGCCTGCTGAATCCGAGGAGGTGGACCTGATGATCTCTGAATCACCTGCATGGTTATTTTTTCCTCTTATTGAAGAACAGTGCATGTTAGTGGCCAAACAGCTCCATCATCCCAGCTGGTCAAATACAACAAGTCCAACAGCCTTCCTTCCTCCCATCCTGCTTCCACCCACTGCAGTTCAAACCCGCAGTTATCTCTGCTCATATAGTTTCATAAGCTCTTTATCGAATGACAGTCCAGCCACAATTTTGGTATTTTCTTCAAAATGTATTCAGTACTTTTTTTTTGCAATATGAATAGCCTAAACATTTTCTAAATCTAAATCTTCATCTTTTATCTTAATAATTCCTTCTTCCATTCATCTTTCTCCTTTTGCATTTTACTATAAGCTATCAGGAGGAACCAAACTGCTCCTTCAATACTTCTTAGAAATCTCTTCAGTTACATATCCAATTTAATCACTTGCAAGTTCTACCTTCAACGAAACATTGGAACACAGTTTACCCAAATACTTTGCTTTATAACAAGGACCGCCTTTCCTCCAGTGTTCAACGTGTTCTTCATTTCCCACTCAGACCTCACCAGAATTGCCCTTAGCATTCGTATTTCTAGCATCCACCTCAGAACTCTGCCAGCCTTGATCCGTTACCCAGTTCCAAAGCTTCTTCCACATGTTTAAAGACTTGTTACAACAATACCCATTTCTTGGTACCGAAATCTGTATTAGTCAGGGTTCTCCAGAAAAAAAACAAACAAATCAGTATTATGTGTGTGCGAACGTATACACACACACACACACACACTCTCTCTCTCTCTCTCTCTCTCTCTCTAACTGGCCCATTAGATTACGGAGGGTGAACAGTCCCAAAGTTAGGGTGCCGGCACCCGCTTCCTGGTGCAGGCTTTGCCCCTGGCTTGCAGATAGCCACCTTCTTGCTGTGTCTTCCTATGTCTTCTTCTTGGTGCTCTGCATGGTGAGAAATCTCTTTCTACTTCTCTTCTCATAAGGCCAGTAACTAAACCAGATCAGGACCCACACATAGGAACTCCTTTAACCTTGATCTCCCCTAAATGTTCTACCTTCACATTGGGGGTCTGGACTCTAATATATGAATTTTAGGGGAACATGATTCAGTCCATAGCAAGCTCTGGCTAAATATTCCTTTAGAAAATGTGTGGGCCAAGTGCAATAGCATATGTCTGTAAATCCCAGCACTTTGATGGGCCAAGGCAGGAGGATTTCTTGAGATCAGAAGTTTGAGACCAGCCTGGGAAAGATAGTGAGACCCCGTCTCTACAAAAAACAAACTTAGCCAAGTGTGATGGTGCGTGCCTATTATAGTCTTGGGAGGTTGAGGTGGGAGGACCACTTGAATCCAGAAGTTCAAGGTGTGCTATGATCATACCACTGCATTCCAGTCTGTCTCTTAAAAAAAAAAAAAAGGCGGGGAGGTGGCAGTGGTAGAGGGAAGTGGCTGGGCATGGTGGCTCACACCTATAATTCCAGCACTATGGGAGGCCAGCATTGGAGGATCTTGAATCCAGGAGGCTGAGACCAGTTTGGGCAACACAGGGAGCCCCCATCTCCACAAAAATAAATAAAATAAATTAGTCACATGTGGTGGTGCACACTTGAGATCCTAGCTACTCGGGAAGCTGAAGTGGGAGGGTTGCTTGAGCCTAGGAGTGCAAGGCAACAATGAGCAATGATTGTACCACTGTACTCCAGCCTGGGAGACGGAGTAAGACCCTGTCCGAAAAAAAAAAAAATACTGGGACTCAAGGTATCTACTAAAAATATACACACTGATAATTTTGAGGAACATATCTGCTAAGGCACTTGACAGTGGATCACAAACTTCAGTGTATAAAAATCACCTGGGAAACCCATTAAGTTGCATGTTTCTAGGCCCCACCTGGCCCTAATGAATCATAATCAAAGGGTGAGCCTAGGAACCTGTTATTTAAATAAGCATCCCAGGAGATCTGCATGGAGCTGGTGGTGCATGGAACGCATTTTGAGAAACAATGATATGGCAGCCTGAATGAATTAATCAGCTTTTAATGATAAGAAATTCCTGGACAGGCACAGTGGTTCATGCATGTAAATCTTGGCACTTTGGGAGGGCAAAGTGGAGGACTGCTGGAACCCAGGAGTTTGAGATCCGCCTGGGCAACATGGCGAAACCGTATTTCTACAAAAAATACAAAAATTAGCGAGTGTGGTGCACACCTGTAGCCCCAGCTGCCCAGGGGATGAGGTGGGAGGATCGCTGGAACCTGGGAGGTCAAGACTGCAGAGAGCTGTGATGGCACCACTGCACTGTGGCCTGAGCATCAGAGCAAGAGCCTGTCCCCTCATCCCCCCAACAAAAAGAAAAAGTCAATTCCTGGTTTCTCAATGTCAGGACTCTCTTCCTCCTCTGAAACAGTCTGTATATGCCATTCAGGTGGCAATTAGTCATATCGTGCCTTGTGACCTATCTTCTATTTGTGTCATCAGGTATTTAAATCTTGATTTTTTTAATTAAACTTTTCAAGTGCTTACATTGTCTTATCACCCAAAAGCGTTTCGAAACTCCTTGAAAGCAGAGATGCCCTGGTATTGCTTAATAATAGGAGACTCAAGAACCCCACACAAGGTAGGCCCTGACGAAATATCTGTCAATGTGCTTTGCTTGATAGCTTTTAATTATAAAAATAGAACATCTTATTCCCCCGAAGGACCGTGGGCAACGAGTGGGTCCGTGTTTGATACGAGCTGATAAATATGAACAAGAAGGAAGAAGGCATGTGGGATGGCCGGGTCAGGCTTCACACAGGCCTCGTCTTTGGGTGCTCCACAGCACAGTCTCCTGCCCTGCCCACTTCTTCAGTGAAGGATTTATGCACGCACAGGGAAATAAACAAGCTCTTCACCTACATTATCGTCAATATTTAATCTCAATATAGATTTTATAAAATTGTACCCGGGGAAGAACCTTAGACATCGTGAGAACACCTGCTGCAAACCTGGGCTCAGGGCCTGCCCCACGGCCCCCAACCCAGCCATCTCTAACCATCAGTAGCCCTTCTCCTTTCCCCTGAAACCATGTTTTCCTCCTGTGAACATCTGCTTCTCTCTCTCCTGTTTTTCCCACTGCACCCTCCCTGAATCTGTCCTCTCCCTCCTTTCAGTCTGCCTCCCCACCAGCCCCAATTATACTAGTTGCTTTCTTTGTTCTTGGTACTAGCTTGTAACAGGAATCAAGAGAAAAAACAGACTAAAAGCTAATATTGACAAGTAGTGTCACTGCTTTCAATTTCTCACGGTAGCATGGGTAGTAGAGTGTCACTGCAGACGCTGAGTAAATAAAGGCTGCCAGGCAGAGGTGGGGCAACTGTGTACAGCACTGAGTACCGGCTGAGAGTGAGCAAGCCCACCACACTGTGACTTGGGATGACTGGTCAGGCCACATGTCACACTAGCTCCAGGCCGTAATGAGAGACAGGGCCTAGACTAATGGGCAGCGGAGTGAACTGGAGTGAGGAAGTGGCAAGAGGAAGCATGAACTAATGCAAACAAATCCAGTTCCACTGGGGGCACAAAGACGACTCAGTTCCCTCCCCCCAGGCCCACAGAATTCAGCGGGGCAGAGCCTGGAGCACAATGACTAAGTGTGCTGTTCATTCTGCAGTAGGTGACGGGCACAGGGAGGTGGCAGACTGAGCCGGCAGTGACTGATGGGTGCACGGACACTAGGCTAGCACCAAGTGGCACACATACACACTAAAGCACAGTCCCTTCCCCCTGAAGCTTATGATCTAGGATCCCAGAGAAGTGAGCAGGGAGCATCCTGAATACATTAACTGAGCAATGAAAATCAGCGTAGGGAAAGGGATTTTTTCTTTCTTTTTTTTTTTTTTNATGGAAAGAAAACTTTATGAACCCTTCCCTGACTCAATAGCAGTCTTAGAGACGGCAGGCCAGGGTGGGACCTTGGTCCCTGTTTATAGAGCGCAGAGCCAACTTTATACACAATTATTATGTATATCTATTTTATTTTTTTAAAGATGGGGTTTCACCATGATGGCCAGGCTGGTCTTGAACCCCTGACCTCAGGTGATCCACCCACCTCGGCCTCCCAAAGTGCTAGGATTACAGGCGTGAGCCACCACACCTGGCAGGGAAAGGTTTTTAGAAGGACAGGGTGATTGTCATTAGTAATCAGCTAAAGGCAGTTAACACTGGATTAGGGAGGGGCAGAAGGCTGAAGGTTTGGATTTTAATTTCATCATCCACTCTGGGAGGGCAGGGACTGCAACTTGTTATTATTTTCAAGTTGCCTCAATATTACATAAAGGCACTCGATGAATACTCAGTAACTGTGAAGAGGAAACCCTCACTCCCAGGAGGCCTGGGCCAGCTTCCTCTGGCCTGAGAGCTGATGGTTCCTCTACCCACATCCCCAGCTATTCACTGCTCATGGAATATGATTAAAAACCTGTCAAAAAGTACCTTTAGAGAACTGTTCATTTCAATGGGATTTTGGAAATGTTGTAGCTTCAAGGATGTTCCACACTAGCCACCACAGGCTCACATTCCATTAGCAGGCATTCTCTTTGCATGGTGTGTAAGGCCTAACAGCCCACGCCCACAGAAGAACAAGGTCCCAGTCCCTCGGGCAAGGGGCCCACCTGGTTTGCTATCTGTCCTCGGGTCCATGATGACGAACTCCGGCCGAAGCTTGCTGACACGCCGCCCTTTCAGGATGGGCACGAGCCCGCCCAGGTACTCCAGGTAGAGTGTGTAGCACGGGCCACCCACCTCCGGGTCGTCCTCTGTGCGCTTCATGGTGCAGTGGAGACGCTCGTTGCCGGCTGAGGGGTAGCTGACGAAGTCTCTCATGTTGTTAGGATCTGGAATTGGGGGCTGGAGGATACGGGAAGAAAAGGAAGAGCTGGGACTCCAGAGAGGCAGAGAGGGAGAGAGCAGCACAAGGCAGGTCAGCTAAAAACGCCACTGCTCCAGAGAAAGCACAGGCTGGGGCCCTGGGGACAGGCTACCTATGTGCTGTAGAACAGTGATTTACAATGGTAGGTGCATGTGAGAATCTCCTGGGAGCTTTCAAAACATATCTAAGCCAGGATCCCACCTCAGACAATGAAATCAGGATCCATAGGGGAGCCCTGGGCATGTTTTCCGATGCTGTGTAATACACCAGGGCTGAGATCCGCTTGTGTAGAACCAATAGTATAAGGCAACTTGGAAAAAAAAAAAAACCAGCCAGGCGTGGTGGCTCACACTTGTAATCCCAGCACTTTAGGAAGCCAAGGTGGGCAGATCTCCTGAGCTCAGGAGTTCGAGACCACCATGGGCAACATGGTGAAACCTCGTCTCTACTAAAATACAAAAAATTAGCAGGGTGTGGTGGCGCGCCTATAGCCTCAGCAACTCGGGAGGCTGAGGCACGAGAATCGCTTGAGCCCCAGAGGTAGAGGTTGCAGTGAGCCACAATTGCACCACTGCACTCCAGCTTGGGCTACAGAGTGAGACTCTGTGTCAAAA
>NW_016107321.1:6336471-6344138 GCF_001604975.1 Cebus imitator
AAAAAAAAAAAAAAAAAGAAAAAGAAAAAAGAAAATTAGACTTTAAAGGGGCACATGTTCTCAGGACCTCCTGAGTGCTATGTCATGAGCAAAATAAATAAACAAATAAATAAATATTTTTAAAAACCCAAACAGATTCTAAAACTTTGATTTAGGAAAACTTTGTTTCAGGAGAAAAGTAACCAACAAATGGGTCTGCAACTCAGAAGCAGAGACAGACAGAATACAAAAGAGAATCCCTTGGGAAAACCGAAGGTTAGGGGGACCCACACTTGAACAGCAACTGGCAGATACATTCTACACGCTACCTTCTAGAGTTCTCACTGGTATAAAAGGTGGCTGACTTTGAGTGCTGGGTGGGGTGGCTCTCCTCAGCACAGTGCTGAGAGCAGGTCCTAGAAGTGAGCTGTGTCTTATCCTGACTTTTCCCTCCACTAGCTAGGGAGCAAGTTACTTAACTTCTCCTAACTTGTTTCCTGCTTTCTTAAGTGGGAATAATGGCAGCATCTGTCAGGAAGTCAGGACTGAACAAGACAGATTTTAAAAAATTAACTGGTGCAATGCTTAGTATATAGGAAATGCTGAAGAAATGGTCACCCCTTTGATTTTCAGAGGGACACAGAAGTCATGCCAGGAATACCAGCTTTGCTATGAGAAAGACAAGAGCCACCACACAGAATGAATCTCTCGTGGACATGGACCATGATGTTTGGACAGACTGCAGACCTGGCAGCACATGACAGGACCCTGCACAGCTGCACGTGACCCCCTGTGTGCTTGCTCTGGTACCCTCGCCTGTCTCTGCCCTGGTACCCTCGCCTGTCTCTGCCCTGGTTCTGTGAGGAGCCGGCACAGGGGAGGGAGGGAGAAGAGGAAGGTGTGGAGGGCTTTACCTTGATGGTGGGGATGAAGGCAGTGGAGAGGTAGGAGCAGAGGCGGGGGGGCAGGGTCAGCTTGCTGACATCCTTGTCCTCACGCAAGGTGCTGGCGATGGCCTGCTGGCATAGCAGCTGCAGGCTGGACACCCGGTGCTCCACACGTACTACGTACAGGGCTGGTCCTGATGCCATCAACAGCCTCGAGTCCCGATGACCCCAGCAGATGGAGATGATGGGGCGCTGGCAGGTAGTGAGGGGAAGACAATGCGTAAACTTTTACTCTTGTGGGAAGCAAGAAGGAATAATGCACACTTGTCTTGAGCAAAATAAACTAAGCTGTTTTGAGCATACTGGTTTTAAAAGCACAGTAGAGAATGTTAGACGCTATATTATGAAAATTCAGTATGTTTATTAAAAATTGGTTAGAGGGCTGGGCATGGTGGCATGAGCCTGACATCTCGGCGTTTTGGAAGGCCAAGGTGGGAGGACTGCATGAGGCCAGGTGTTCAAGACCAGCCTGGGCAATATAGCGAGATTTTCATCTCAATAATAAAACAAAATAAAAGTAATTAGGTCCCCAGGCCAGAGCATTAAAGCACTGGAATAATTTTATAAAGTTTACTCACCTGTATTATATCTCATTTAATTTGGGGTCATGAAACCTGACTGAGCTCTTGGGTAGTAAGGTTTCTACTAGCAGAGGCAATTACCTTGTGGTGCAGTAACCCATATTCCTTACTGAAGTGCTGGTTATCTGGATTCCCAAATTACTCAGGGGTGGTTCCCATGGCTTGGGGACGTGGTGATGAGGTAAACCAGATGGCCTTTCCCTTCTGTCCAGAGTCAAATCAACACTGGACTTGGGCTTACCAGCTGTGTGACTTGGGGGCTATTCCCTAACCCCTAAAAGCCCCCCCCCTTTTCTTATGAGTCAAATGGGGGCTCTGTGAGGATTACAGGAGGTGATGGAGTCACAGCCCTTCTGGGGCCATCACAGGTTATAACCCACAGTCACTGCATTTTCAGCCACCCTTGGCACTGACAGGGCAGGGAAAGAAGCTCTCTGGAAAGGTGACTGAGGAGAACACAGTTCCTACGGCAGCCTCGCTAGGGTCATGGCCATCACTATCTCTGAAAAGCAGGCCAAAATGCAGATATGCATTTAGAAAATTCTTGTAATAATAATAAAAAAAAAAAAATCCAAAGCTCAGGGGTGTCATCTAGCCAAGGAAGAAAGGCAGGTGAAGGGTCATGATGGAGAAGCAGCGAGAGATTTGTTCATTCTGATCCAGACACATAGAACACCAATTTAATGAGGTCTTGAGGGGTTTCAAAGATCATAAGTGGAAACACCAGATCTTTTTTTTTTTTTTCTTTGAAATGGAGTCTCGCTCTGTCACCCAGGCTGGAGTGCAGTGGTGCAATCTCGGCTCACCGCAACCTCCGCCTTCTGGGTTCAAGCAATTCTCCTGCCTCAGCCTCCCAGGTAGCTGAGGTTACAGGCACGCACCACCACGCCTGGCTAATTTTTCTATTTTTAATAGAGACGCGGTTTCACTATGTTGGCCAGGCTGATCTTGAACTCCTGACCTTGTGATTCACCCGCCTTAGCCTCCCAAAGTGCTATGATTGCTGGCATGAGCCACTGCACCTGGCCTACCAGATCTTTTACATAAATACAGATAGGAACAGAATTTTCATGACACTTTAGTGACAAACATCAAGATAAAAGGAACATATGAAAACATGAAGACACAAGTTTCAGGTTCAGCTAATCCTGGTTTCAACTTCAAAGCAAAATTCAAGGCTGAAGATCATTCATCTTCTCTTTTTGTCACATGAGGCCAGGCAGCTGGAGGGTGGGATGATGGCCACAGCCCCCAGTGGAAGGCCGTTTGTTGGCCATGGTCTGGAAAACTCAAGTCTAGGGGCTTCTGGGACACTTCCAGGATGTGTCTCCTTATGGGATGATTCCACACAGGGGTAGGCCCCAGAGAGGGGGCCTATTAACTTACAGAAAGACATAATCACTGCTGAAGACAGGGCAAACCAACACACAAAAAATACAGAGAACAATTTCTCTGCTACCATCAACCCCTAAAAATGCAGCTTAGGACAGAGGCTCTATTAGGACCCAAATCTTCCTTAATCTTAAAGATACGCTCCTGTCCCTTTACCCCTGAGCCCCCTAAGACAATATTCGTAACTTAGAGTTCAAGTCACAAAAAAATCGTTTTATTTTTGTTTTTAACTTTTAGATTTAGGAGTATACATGCAGGTTTGTTATACAGGTAAACTGTGTGTCACAGGGATTTGGTGTACAGATAATTTCGTCACCTGGGTAATAAGCACAGTACCCAATAGGTATTTTTTCTGATCTTCTCCCTCCTCCCACCTTTCACCCTCAAGTTGTTCCCCCTCCCAGTATCCATGTACTCTTGTTATTTAGCTCCCACTTACAAGTGAGAACATACGGTATTTGGTTTTTTGTTCCTGCGTTAGTGTGCTAAAGATAGTGGCCTCCAGCTCTATCCATGTCCCTCTAAAGGACATGATCTTGTTCTTTTTTATGGCTGCATAGTATTCCATGGTATCTATGTATCACATTTTCTTTATCCAGTCTACTGCTGATGGGCATTTAGGTTGATTCCATGTCTTTGCTATTGTGAACAGTGCTGCAGTGAACATATGCGTGTATGTGTCTTTGTGGTAGAACAAATAGTCCTTTGGGTATATACCCAGTAATAGGATTGTTGGGTCAAACAGTAGTTCTAAATTCTTTGAGGAATTGCCACACTGTTTTCTACAATGGCCAAACTAATTTACACTCACACTAGCAGTGTATAAGTGTTTCCTTTTCTCTGCAACCATGCCTATATCTATTATTTTTTGATTTTTTAATAATGGCCATTCTGACTGGCGTGAGAAAGTATCTCATTGTGGTTTTGATTTGCATTTCTCTAATGGTTCGTGATGTTAAGCATTTTTCAACATTGGCCGCCAAGTATGTCTTCTTTTGAAAAGTATTTGTTCGTGTCCTTTGCCCACTTTTTAACAAGGTTGTTTCCGGTTTTCAATCAGCACAACCTGACTGGCCGCCGAAACATCAGACACTTCTTCCCTCTAATTTCCCATTCCTCTTTAGTCCAACTATCTGAAAAGCAAACATTCTGGATTTATCCTCTGCCCCCTGCCCCCCACTCCTAGTTCTGCTTTTCATAGTGTCTATCTCTATATAGCAGTTGATGACATATGCTATATAAAATTAACATAAATGTGTCTCATGTGTCTTTATACCAAAAACTTAAACCACTCATACAGACCTTCAACTAGATGAAAATAAGCTGTTACCTTTATATGTATAATTACCACCAATCATGACAAAAAAAAAAACTTGTCTGAAAAACTATATTCCAACAGCAAGCACATCAAATGCTCACATACCTGAATTCACTGTATCTGCTCCACTCTCCCACATGGATATCATTATTCTCATCTAACATATGAGGTAACAGAGGCTAAGATAGGTTAGGTATCTCGTTACAGTAATAAATGGTAGAAGAGCTGTGATTCTCATCCATCCCCAACTCCACCACTGTCCTTATCTTACTTACCCTCTGAAGTGTCAGCACACTGATAACACAGCCTAAAGAATGCGTAATACCCCACTGAAAAATTTAACCATCTGCCAATCACATATAAAATAATGAGCCCAAATGGCCCTGTAGTCCATTTGGTCAAGGCTACTTTACTCAGAAACAAACCAAACATGTCTACAGAAAAGGCAAATAGACAAGAAGAGAAACAGGCTGTTCACACAGCACATAAATAAATGATCTGTGGGATTCACGACAGTGGAAATGAGCCTGCAAGTAAATAGCCAGGTAGCATTGTTAGATGAACAAGGAACACAGTTGCTGGCATATCAGGAAGGTGAGGGAGGGCAGTGTGCTTTCAAACCAGGTAGCACATTCGTTCAGATGAGTTTATTCTCGTCCAAGAAGGAGTGAGAAGACTTGAAAGATTAAAGGATGGAACACTAGAACCTGGGAGCAAAAGGGCTGAAATTATTCAGCCTGGAGAAGTGATGCCTGCAGGGTCTCAAAGGAATAAGTATCTGGCGCAATGTGACCAGGAAATCCCCTCTTCTAAGAGTGGGTCAAGAATACCAACACAGGATTTTATATTAAATCAATTAGGCTGCAGCGCTCATTTACTTGCCCATGTCAGTGAAAGCTTACTCTGGGGAAGGGGGAGACACACTGATTTAATTTAGCTTGTGTAGCATGTAGTCCATGTAAGATGATAGAGCAGCAAAATAAATGCTGGTACCTTTGCCATAATAATTTTTAAGACGGTACTAGAAAAACAGGGAAGGAGTGACAGATAATGAGAACTGCCCCTCCCTCTTGTCTGAAGAGTTTGGCTCATCACTGACCCGGGGAAAATGAGCGACTGTGATTACTGTTTGGTCAGAGGTCAGGCAGCGGGGCATGATTTCTCAGGACCCCTGTAAGTCCACAGAAAGTCCCTAACAGGTCATCTTACTTTTTAAAAGTTACAATTCTGCTGGTGTTAATTTTTCCTCAGCTGTTTAGTGGTATTTCAGCCTATAAAGCTCTCTATACAAATGTTCTGTAGTTTTGGTTAGAACAAAAGCCCAGTGAGGCTAACTGCACACGGCCACAGTCACGGAGTGGGGTGTTGACTAATGCTAGTCCGGCTTTCGCTGCCTCACCATCGTCCCTTTCCATCACTCTGTCCTCTAGGTTCACAGGTGAAGGCAGAACGTGAAGCCACTGTCTGCTGGCCCACAGACTCGCCCATGCTGAGTCTTTCTCCATCCTGGGAGCCTCCACCTACTGAGCTGAGCCGCAGCAGAACAGCACAGCTCTTCAAAGCTCCCAGACTCCTGTTTCTGTTTGAACAGCTGCTGTCTGCTAGGGAAAAACTCGGCTGTAAGTTTGTAGTCTTCATCTCTTTCTCAAGTCACATAAAATGACTATTTTAAAAACTGATGGCTAGAACTGTGAAGCAGATGACATTCAAATCTTAATTTGCATAGGGAGGTTCACACATTTTACATGTCTAAATCCGAGGCAAAAGTGCAAGAAACTGAGCTGCATTTCAAGGAGCGTGAGTCTCGGGGAACAGGGAGAACCCTTGCTCAGCTGGAGAGGACGCGCTCTAAGCCAGGCACTGGAGGAACGCGGCCCATGGAGGCGGGCAGGTTTCTCCTCTGGCTTCTCCCCCTCAGTGCTAAGGCTGAGCCCTGGAAAGGAGCAGGGGTGGGCTGGCTCTGCCTCACCTCCCACCACAGAGTGTGTCAATCAAGGCCCAGTGCCAACTCCTTACTCTGACACTCTCCTCCTGCTACTACACAAGACACGCCATGTATCCAGCCAATCATTTTTTTTAATCTACTGAGCTGTTAGTCATTAAATAAATATTTGCTAAATGTATACAAATGGACAGACACGTGCTAGTTATAACGGAACTGGCAGTGAATAAAGTACATGCCCTGCCCTTGTGGAGCGCACATCCTGGCGTGGCTGGGAGAGAGAGAAATACAGGTTAAGTCTCCTTAATCTGAAAATCTGAAATCCAAAATGCTCCAAAATCTGACTTCTGGAGTGCCAGTAAGACGCTCAAAGGAAATGTTCATTGGAGTATTTAGAATTTTCACATTTGGGATGCTCACCTGATATAATGCAAATATTCTGATATCCAAAAAAAATCTGAAAACCAAAGCAATTCTGGTCCCAAGCATTTCAGATAAAGAGTACTCAACCTGTATCTTCGAATCTGTGACAGGAACCTCTTGATAATGTGAGGTAATGAAATTCCGTGAAGTAAAAACAGTGCGGGCAGAAGGCCAAAGAAGAGCAAGGGGGTCTCTGAAGAGAGGCAGCAGGGAGGCTGCCCTGGAGGTGGTCTGAGCAGAGGCCTGGCTGAGAGGAAGACTCTGTTTAATTGTAATTGAAAGCTTCCTCACTATATTACTAATTTTGTATATAGCAGTGACTTGGAGTCTTCTAAAAACGTACAAGCAGCAAAAACCAACGACACTGGTCCTGGACAGGGAAAACAGGCAGTGCAAGCACTGGGTTTCTGGATGACTGGGGCCTTGGGCTGAGGACTGGCTACCCGGCCACTGAGGAGGCAGGTTCCTGGGACAGTCAGAGGTTCTCCGGCCTCCTTCTCCACCCTTTGTTTGTTCTTTCTGTAGCTCCCTCTAAAACAGATGGGGGATCTGTCTTAAAGAAAATGCACCTAGTAGGATGAAATGTTTTATGTTTGTATAAACATGTACAAAATAGTTCACTTTAAAACAGATGAAGAGCCAGGCGCAGTGGCTCATGCCTATAATTCCACACTTTGGGAGGCTGAGGAAGGAAGATTGCTTGAGGCAAGGAATTCAAGACCAGCCTGTGCAATACAGCAAGACCCTGTCTCTACAAAAAAAGTTTTCAAAATTAGCCAGGCGTGGTGGTGCACACCTGTAGTCCTAGCTACTTGGGAGGCAGAGGCAGAAGGATCATTTGAGCCCAGGAGGTCGAGGCTACAGTGAGCTATGATCATGCCACTGCACTCTGGCCTGGGAGACAGTGAGACTCTGTTTATAAAAAATTGTTTAAGCTGGGTGCAGTGGCTCAAGCCTGTAATCCCAGCACTTTGGGAGGCCGAGGCAGGAGGATCACGAGGTCAAGAGATCAAGACCATCCTGGTCAACATGGTGAAACCCCGTCTCTACTAAAAATACAAAAAATTAGCTGGGCATGGTGGTGT
>NW_016107321.1:6344258-6351985 GCF_001604975.1 Cebus imitator
AAAAAAAAAAAAAAAAATTGTTTAAAAGTCAGGCACAGTGGCTCATGCCTGTAATCCCAACACCGTGGGAGGCCAAGGCAGGAGGATCATTTGGGGTCAGGAGTTCGAGAATAGCCTGAAGAACATGGTGAAACCCCGTCTCTACTAAAAATACAAGACAATTAGCCAGGCATGGTTGTGCGTGCCTGTAGTCCCAGCTACTTAGGATGCTGAGGCAGGAGAATCACTTGAACTTGGGAGGCAGAGGTTGCAGTGAGCTGAGATCGTGCCATTGCTCTCCAGCCTGGGCAACAAGAGCAAAACCCTGTCTAACAACAACAACAAAAAAAAAACCAGATGAAGTTGGTGACTGGTCACCATGAAACTACATTGGCTGAAGCCGCAAACAGTTTTGAATATGAAGTTATAATTGGCTACCAACTAAATTATAGTTTAAAAGCTAGTTCAGCGTTCAGTCAACCAAATTTCAGTTTTAAAAGAACACAATCATCCTTGTATTTTGTAAGCAGACAACACCCATGAAAGCCCTTCTCATCTATTTACAAGAAAAAACGGGAAAAACACAACAGTGGCAACTCCAGGAGAACAGGCAGAGTTACTGTGTCAAAGAATGCAAGTCTGTTTTTGCTACAGGATTCGCCACCAAGAGTACAGAAGTCCATGACCACACATGCAATCTCTTATTTGATTTTTTAATTCCCACTTCTTTTTCCACCTTCTCTTTTCATTTTTTACCCAATATCTCACATCAACAACTGAATCTTACAGAATATAAGGTGACTTCTCCACTGACATTCAATGCCATAAGTCCATAAAACAAAACAAAACAAAAACCTGGTCCTAAATTCCTGAAGCCTACAAACTTCAGTCAGTAGTGCTAACTCTAAAAGCCTAGTATATTGTCAGATATGCAAGAATATATAGAGAGTCACAGATAACAGCTAATGAGATAAGTTACAGAATTTTACATTACAACATGTAGGACAGGAAGGAAAATAAATTATAGCATATTTTCCCTAGAAGTGCTCCAGTCACAAGTATTCCTGTTACAAGTAAATCAAGAGAATCAATCTTAAAGCGGCTGCTGCTGCTGCAAGTTCAGCCCAGGCAATGGCTTTGTATGCAATAACCTACAATCTAATTAACTTGGAAATACATTATCCAATCTAAATTGCATTTAGTTCTTTTTATAAGCAGTCCAATAAATCGCCTAACTTCCTTTCTGCTATAAAAATGTCCCTGCCTTTGGACTCCTTGAATAGCACAGCATAGATCACACGTGATTTTAGAATCATTAGATAAGAGTTAAACTGGTGCTAAATATAATTAATATTGTACTTGATTTTTAATGGCATCATTATTTAACCTTGTATTATCGAGGCAATTTTTTCAATGGTTGAAATGGACCCTCAATGAAAAAAAGAATCAATAATTTATCGAAATGCTGAGGTACTGTAGAGATATTTTTCTTCAAAAGAAGATCAGTCAAGGCCTTTTCTCTTATTTCTGAGCTCAAACATTTTAATTCCGGATCCATGTTAGTTTCATGTGATGGCTGATGAGAACTTTTGCAATGGTTAAGGCCATTCAACCTACAGCCTAGGCACTGGTCAGAAAAAGGAAGCCTCTGACTTCAGGAAAATAACCCAAGTAGACAGAAAAGTGCAATACATGCCAGAGGTGTTAAGCACCCTGAGGGTTTACAGAGAGGGGCCTAAATCCACTGGGCAGCTTTAAAAGAAAACGTGACTGAGCTGGCCTGAGGAGGATCTATCTCCTAAGCTAAACCAGCAGGAGAACATTCCCTGTGGAGGGAACAGAATGCCAGCAGGAAGGGGGCCCTAAGTCAGACAAAGTGGGGACAATGCTGTGTTTCAGCATTTGAATTCACAAATATTCTAATAATCATAAAAGCCTTATAAAGAATCAGCATGGCATTTATAATCATTTATACATTATATATTTATATATTATAAATCATGGCATTTATAATCATAAATACCACACAGCCTACAGGTTCAATCAACCAACAGGAAGATGAAAGAAAGCCTATGTTGACACCACTCCATCCATAAACCCACAGAAAAAATATTAACTAAGTACCTACTATGTTCTAGGCAATGCACTGGCAGTGGGGCCACAAATAGAATCAGGTTAATCTCTCCTTCCTTCAATCCCAAATCCACAGGGACTCCGACTCCAATGTTTATGTTTCTTTTGCCGATGCCTGGCCTTATACATACGGCCTTAACTCCGTTCTACCTCAGCTCTTTCCTGGGTTCACTTAGAATGACTTCACTTCCAAAATTTAAAGTCCCTGTCCAGCCACAACTTCCCATTTTGTTTTTATCACCTCCTCTTGAACATGTCATTTTATGACTTTACACTTCCTAGGTGATGACGTATCTAACCGCCGATGCCATGGCGGCCCAATTCCACAGTATCCTTTGCAGTTTCCTGGATTCCTTCTACCCCTTGGCCCTCCTACTGCACTAACCTTTCCGGTTTCTAGTTTTAGGCAATTGGTAGTACTGACTCTAGGGTTACAGTGAAGGCATGAACATTAAATTTATTACCTTGAATGGCTCGTGGATGGCACTCCATGGCACCCCTGCCAAATGTTCCCCGTGCTTTTCATCCTGCCTTTAGTTCAGTGAGAAGACAGGCATTGTGCTGTAATATGTGCTTTGGCTCCCTCCTTTACTTAAAAATCCTTTGTCTCTTTCTACAATCTCTTCTTCTTTTCTGTCTCTTCCAGATAAACCTCCCTGCTGCCCTCAAACCCATATCTTCTAACTGGCACTGGGCTCTCGTTCCTTGCTGTTCTTTTTCTTGCTTCCTTATTTCTTCTTTTTGCCTCAAAGCCTTATTAATTGTGTATGAACACAGTCATGCCTCTCCATTTGAAGTTATTATCCTGTCTCTGCCTTCCCCTCAAACCCTGTCAAAACAGTAGTTTATATGTGCTGCCCCAACTTCTTCACTAGCCACTTGGTCGCCCATTCTTTATCTTGGCTGTCGCAGCTGTTATCTGCAGCACCTAGAACACTGGCATACAGATGGCTCAATAAAGACTGACTGACTGAATGAAAAATCTTTTACCATGTGACTTCCATCACTATTTTACTGAGACCATTCTTTGGTCTTAAAAGACCATTCTTTGGTCTTTAACTTAAAACCTCCAAATCCAATTTTTCATGTCTACTTTCAACTGTTGTTCTCTTGATTGACATTTTCCCTTAATGTTTCTCTCTCTCTCTTTCTTTCTTTCTTTCAATGAAGTCTCGCTTTGTAGGCCAGGCTGGAGTGCAGTGACGTGATCTCAGCTCACTGCAACCTCCACCTCCCAGGTCCCGGTTCAAGCAATTCTCCTACCTCAGCCTACCAAGTAGCTGGGATTACAGGCAGGAGCCACCATGACCAGCTAATTTTTGTATTTTTTAGTAGAGACGGGATTTCACCATGTTGGTCAGTCTGGTCTTGAACTCCTGACTTCATAATCTGCCCGCCTCAGCCTCCCAAAGTGCTGGGATTATAGGCGTGAGCCACCGCGCCTGGCTCCCTTAATGTTTCTTTATGATATTCCTCTTCCTTCTCCTTCCTTCTGCTGCTTGATAAATGAAGACTCTCACTCCACTATCCAAAGTTCTATACTTGGCCCTTTCCTCACTTCCCCTCTTTCTATTTATTCCTTTGGCATTAAATTCATTTCATTTCTCAACTACGGCTTCCATGTGGATGACTCCAAATTTTTATCTCCAACCCAGTCTCTTGCCTCAGTTCCAGTCCCACATCTGCAACTTCCTTCCATTCTTAGACGTGTGGCTGCAACCAGTAACTAAGATGGTCTTTGGCCAGGTATGGTGGCTCAGACCTGTAATCCCAGCACTTTTGAAGGCTGAGGTGGGCGAATCACTTGAGGTCAGGAAATGGAGACCAGCCTGGCCAACATGATGAAACCCCGTCTCTACCAAAAAATACAAAAATTAGCCAGTGTGGTGGCACATACCTGCAGTCCCAGCTACTCAAGAAATGGAGGTGGGAGAATCTCTTGAATCCAGAAAGTGGAAGTTGCAGTGGGCAGAGATCATGCCACTGCACTCCAGCCTGGGTGACAGAGTAAGATCCTGTGTCCAAAAAAAAAAAGGTCTGCTTTCACTGGTACTGACCTCCTCCCGCTTCTCCCAGTCCTCCAAGAGCCAAATCTTTTATAATCTCTCTGAACTCTGTGTCTCTCTTCCACTCAATTTTCACTTTTCTGGTTTCTCATCCTTATTCCTCCTCACTGAGGTAACAACACTGCTGTCAGATTAGTCCCCCCAAAGTCCTGTCTCGCCTCTCCCTTGCTCATAAAATAAAAATACAAAACAAAAGGCTAAACGAAGTTTAACACCTTGGCCAGTGCTATGTATACGTCTGAATGTGTCATAATTCTTGTTGAAATCTAGCCCCCATGGTGGTGGTTGGGTGGGGCCTTTGGGAAGTGATTAAGTCATAAGGCCTCCTCCCTCACAAACAGGATTAGTGCCTTTATAAAAGAGGTTAAAGGGAGGTGCCTCTCTGCTTTTACCCCTTCTACCATGTGAGGACACAGGCACAAGGCGCCATCTATGGAGCAGACCAGACACTGAATCTACCAGTGTCTTGAGCTTGGACTTCCCAGCCTCCAGAACCGTGAGAAATAAATTTGTATCATTTATAAGTCATTCAGTCTACGGATGTTCTTATAGCAGCCCAAACAGACTAACATATTTGGTCCTAAGACACTTTTCTAGTCTTACTTTCTGTTGTTGCCCCTTACATAACCTATGCTAAAATCAAACTATATTCTATTTCTAAAAGTGATTTATTATTATTTTTTTAAAGAAATCATGTTATGATTGCCAGTGGCTAAAGAAACTAAGAAATAATATGAATGGCAAATAATTTTAAGTTATCAGATCCTTGGAAATTACATAACTCACCAAGTACTTCACAGCAATAAGGTACAATCTTAAGGCTCACTGATTCATTCAACCAGCATTTACTGAGACTCTACCGGACCGTTAGTCAAGATCTGTTTCAGGCATGGTGCAAAGCTTGGAAGAAAGCAGGCATCTGGTAAACTGAGAAACAGAAAAGTCCAGATTGGCAGGGTCAGAGGAGAATGGAGTGGTAAGAGCTAATTCTAGAGAGGATGGAGGGTCAGACTGTGGTGATCTTTTTAAGGCACAATGAATTTTTGAACTTTATCCTAAGGGCAGTAAGAAGCTACTGATCTGACTTGTGATTTTACAAAGGCTGTGGCTGCAAAGTGAAGAACAGTTTGAAAGGGAAAGGCATGGCTCAAACACTGCAGGTAAGATGAGGGTGGCTCGGACTAAGTGGTGGCCAACGAAGACAAAAGGATGTAGACACAAAGACATCTCGGAGGTAAAAATAACCACTGGATTCAGTGGACAGGCTAACTGTGACTTCCGGCTTGAGCAGCTGAACCACAACCTGGAAGAGGAGCATATCTGTGAGGTGGAATGTTTTGAGGTTTGGGCATGTTGAATTTGCAATGCTTATGAGATGGCTGATGCGTCTGTGAAGGAAGCAAGTGGGTCTACACAGGCCTCTTTCCTAGGCTTCAGACCTTCATTGAGATTGGAATTAAAGCTGTAAGAGTGGTTGAAATTGTCTGAGAAATGCAGAGTGAGAAGAGAGATCAGGCAGAGGTAGAAAAATGCCCACAAAGAGCAGGTGTAAGACTCTTTTCCTCCAGGTTGTCAAAGCACCAGGTAAATGGTTCTACCTCAAAATCAAAAGTATTTCTGTGTCATTACTTGCCTGTCTTCCTTAACTAGCTAGCGATCTCCTGGGGGTGTGGAGCATGTCTTCCTTGCTCAGCTCGGAAACACGAGCACTCAGAGCTCAGTGCCAGCCACACAGTAGCTCCTCAAAGTATCTTTGCTGGATGGTTGAACAAATGAGTGAACAAATATGCTTATTTGCCCAAGAAGATATTACACTGCTCAAAGACACAGTTTAATCCTACTTCCTAAGAAAAATAGATTTGAACAGATATTTCTCCAAAGAAGATATGTAACAATATCACTAATCAACATTAATCCTTAGGGAAATGCAAATCAAAACCACAATGAGATATCCCCTAACACCCAAGATGATGGTTACTCTATAATAAAAAAAGTCCCAGAAAAATGACAGTGTTGGCAAGGATGTGGAAAAACTAGAATCCTTGTGAGATGTTAGTGAAAATGTAAAACGGTGCAGCTTGTAAACCAAAATTAAAATCCTAAGGCCCCTATAGCCTGAATGGACCCTCTCTTGGCCAAGGAAACCCCAGAAAAACCTTAAAAACGGAATTCCCAGCCATGACAGGAAGGGAGATTGGACACACATCATTAAACTCCCTCCCTTCTGGAGTTTAGGCTTAGACGACCTCAGTAAATATAAAAACAGAGATCAAATAAATTACAAATTTAATAGTAATTAATAAATTACACAAATGACCGAGTAAATATAAAAACAGAGATCATATGGCTGACAAAAGACTCTTGATGGCAACAAGATAGCAAATTCTTTTTTTTTTTTTTTGAGACGGAGTTTTGCTCTTGTTACCCAGACTGGAGTGCAATCACTCGATCTCAGCTCACTGCAACCTCCACCTCCTGGATTCAAGCAATTCTCCTGCCTCAGCCTTCTGAGTAGCTGGGACTACAGGTGCGCACCACCATGCCCAGCTAATTTTTTTGTATTCTTCAGTAGAGACGGGGTTTCACCATGTTGACCAAGATGGTCTTGATCTCCTGACCTCATGATCCACCCACCTCGGCCTCCCAAAGTGCTGGGATTATAGGCGTGAGCCACTGTGCCCGGTGCAAGATAGCAAATTCTAAACAATACCTAAGGCCAGGCAAGGCAAGCCTTAAGCCATGCCCAAAGGCCACCAATCTCGCTAAATGGCTCATATTGTGGCTGACTCTGACACAGCATACCAAGGTTTTAACTTAAAATATTCCTTTCTAATGACTCCTAAATGCTATACAAAATTTTGCTCCTTTAACTAATTGTAGATTAAAGATTTTCTGAATCGGCCTGTGACCTGTATACTCCTCTGTCTCACTCTGGCTTCAAGATATTCCACATTTTCAGGCTGAGCCAATGTATACCTTCTACATGTTGATTTATGTCATTGTTTGTAACTCTTGCCTCCCTGAAATGTACAAAACCAAACTGTAATTCAACTCCTTTGGGCGTGTTTTCTCAGGACCTCTCAAGACTGTTTCACTGGGCCAGGGTCACTCATACTGGCCCAAAATAAACCTCTTTAAAATATTTTACAGAGTTTAGTCTTTCTGTTAACAAGCTGCCATGAAAAAACAGTATGGCAGTTCCTCACAAAATTAAAAATAGAATTACCATATGATCCAGCAAGTCCACTTCTGGGCACAGATCCAGACAACTTGAAAAGCAGAGTCTCAAAGAGGTATCTGTATACCCATGTTCACAGAAGAATTATTCACAACAGCCGAAAGATGGAAGGAACCCAAATGTCTATCAATTGGTAAACAAAATGTGGTATATCCATACAATAAAACATGATTCAGCCTTAAAAAGAAAGAAAATTCTCAGGAGGCTGAGGCAGGAGAATTGCCTGAACCCAGGAGGCAGAGGTTGCGGTGAGCCGAGATCGCGCCATTGCACTCCAGCCTGGGTAACAAGAGCGAAACTCTGTCTCAAAA
>NW_016107321.1:6352012-6354235 GCF_001604975.1 Cebus imitator
AAAGAAAATTCTGACACATGGTACAACATGGATGAACCTTGAGGACATTATGCTAAGTGAAATAAGCCAGTCATAAAAAGATAAACACTTGTAAACCAAAAATAAAATTCTAATCCACTCAACCTGCTGAATGGGCCTGCTGTTGGCCAAGGGGATCCCAAAGGAGTCTAGAAAACTAGTTCAGGCTATGACAGAAAGGAAGGTTGGACATGCCTCTTTATACTGCCCCCCCCCAACATCCCTTTGGGGTTCAGGCACAACTGACCAACATTAACAGTAAAATAGAGGTAAGACTGACAAAACAGACTCTGTAGCAGTAGGATACCAAATTCCAAACTGATTCTGACACCGCACCATCCAACAGACAGCAGGCCCAAAGGAAATCAAAGTATTTTACCCAAAGATACATTTCATTGATATATTTTGAAATGGCCCTGCAAAGCCATCTTTTGTGGGGAGATCCACATTTTGTAGAGAATCTCCTTCCTTTTCTATGTCTTTTCCTGATCCAGCAGACATTTAACGAAGAGTCTGACACCTTTTAAGGTCTGAAAGGAGACATTTACCATTTGTTCACTCTGAAGCCTGCTACTGAAGTGGCTTCACTGCATAACAAGAATCTTGGTGCTGGTCACAGTGGCACAGGCCTGTAATCCTAGCACTTTGGGAGGCCGAGGTGAGTGGATCATGAGGTCTGGAGTTCCAGATCATCCTGGCCAACGTGGTGAAAATACAAAAAAAATCCCAAACAACAAAAAAACACCAAAATACTAAAAATACAAAACAAAAAAAATCAGCTGACATGGTGGTGTGTACCTGTAATCCCAGCTACTGGGGAGGTTGAGGCAAGAGAACTGCTTGAACCCAGGAGGCAGAGGTTGCAGTGAGCTGAGATTGCGCCACTGCACTCCAGCCTGGGGCAGGGCAAGACTCCCTCTTGGGGGTGGGGTGGGGCCGAGAGCTTTGGCTTCCACAACCCCCTCAGCTTAACTCCAGCACTCGTTTCTCCTGACTTCAACCCTTTAGGCAAAGCTTAACTCTTTCAACCAATTGCCAATCAGAAAATCTCTGAATACACCTACGACATGTATGTGCACCTGCTTCAAGACGCCCTAGCTTCCCACAGCCTGAACCAACATACACCTCATGAGTACTGATGTATGTCTTTGCCTGTAACTTCTGTCTCCCTAAAATGTGCAAAACCAACCTGAGACCTGACTACTTAAGGCGCATATTCTCAGGACCTCTTGAGACTGTGTCCTAGGCCATGGTTGCTCGTATTTGGCTCAGAATAAACCTCTTTAAATATTGTAGAGAATTTGGTTTGCTTTGTCAACATATTGCATAATTCTACTTACACGACGTATGTAGAGTCAAACTCAGAAAAGATAGTAAAATAGTGCTTCTCATGGACTGGGGGGAGGGAGAAATAGGGAGTAGTTGTTTAATAGGTGAAGAGTTTTAGTTCTGCAAGATGAAAAGGTGCTGGAGATTGGTTGTGAAATAATGTAACATATTCAACACTACAAAACAGTACACTTAAAAATGGTTAAGATGATAAATTCTATGTTGTATGTATTTTACCACAATTAAAAGAAGAAAATCTCTATTTAAATATTTAGTGCCTGCATCTAATTACAGATTTCCCCAAATCTGGGATACCTGCCTCTTGGACGAGCTGAGTAATGTTAGGACATAGATGCTTGTTCATTATCACCTCCACTGCCAACTCCCTCCCGGGCATGCCTCTATTACGCCCTGCTAAGAATTTCACCCTCCACTATAACAGACCCAAACATCAAGTGGCCTAAAGATTTCTGGGAAATAGAAACAAATAGAAAGGGGGCCCGTCCGCGTATACTTCCTTAAAGACTTTTAAGTTTTAAAATTATTGCTTAACAATAATTTAGTTAAAATATAAAGGTTCATCACAGGAATAACAAACATAAAATTAGAGTGCGACAGGATTCAGGACATGCTTCCTCAGATATGACTGTAGGAGACCAGAATAAGCCACCATAAATCTGTCTCTTTGGCATAAGGATAATTTTGAGCTGGTTATTTTGAGATACACATAGGGCAAAGACACAGGGTACGCTGGGAGCAGTGGCTCACGCCTGTAATCCCAGCACTTTGGGAGCCCAAGATGGGTAGATCACCTGAGGTCAGGAATTTGAGACCAGCCTGGCCAACATGGTAAAATCCTGTCTCTACTAAAAAAAA
>NW_016107321.1:6354470-6359400 GCF_001604975.1 Cebus imitator
TCTCTCTCTCTCTCTCTCTGCACCAGGAAGAGAAGGATGACTGGATTTCTGGAGACTTTTATAAAAAAAGGAGAGAAGGCATTGGGTTAAATCTGCAGAACCAACATCACCTGTGTTTTAGGAGGCTTTTCTAAACTGGACCTTTTCCCACACTTTTCTTTCTCTGCTTCCGAAAAGCATTTAAGCCTGTAGGCTACGACAATTTTTTGAGCTGCTCTAGAGACTTCCTCATTTCTTTGGGTTAACTCCTGGGTATGCAGGAGATGTACATGTTATGAAACTTGTTTGTTTTCGTCTTGTTAATCTGTCTTTTGTAACAGGGAGTCCCAGCTAAGAATTCACTAAGAGTAGAGAAGAAAATTATTCTTCCTCTCCTACAAGTGAATAAGTGAAGATGCACCAGTCACTTCCGCAAGTTTCTGATTTCTACTTCAGACTGATGATAAACACCAGCTTTCTCTGCTTATTCACTATGTGCTCACGTGACTGGGAAATGGAATAAAGAATTCTGGTTAAAAGGCAAAAACTGCTGTCTCCATTTTTCCTGGTTTACAAATCACAAGTTAACTATATTGTAAAAAAAAAGATGAAAATAAAATTTGTCAATGGTAATTATAATAACCTATTCACAGTATTTAACAGAAACTGGAGGAATAGTCATACAGTAGTGCCACTCCTGAAAGCAGATACTGATGAAAATGTACCTGTTTCCTAAGAACACTCTTACCTGCACAAGAGTGTCCAGTGTGAAGATGTGCTCCCCACGAACATTGTAGAACTTGACCATGGCACTCTTCAGAAGGGGACCATTGGGAAGCTCTCCAAGCTGGGCCTGCCGTTCCATCCCAGCAACTGCCAGCAAGTCCCCTTGTGTGCACCACTGGGCCACCACCTCTGAAACAGCGGAAGAGAGGGTCAGCACAAAGACACGGCCCTCCTTAAACAGTCACTCAACAGGCCACTGCCTGTCTTCAGTAGTTTACAAAATACAGACACTGAACAAAAATAACAAAAATATATTTCTTTTTTTTTTTTTGAGACAGAGTTTTGCTCTTGTCACTCGGGCTGAAATACAATGGCATGATCGGCTCACCACAACCTCCACTTCCTGGGTTCAAGTGATTCTCCTGCCTCAGCCTCCTGAGTAGCTGGGACTACAGGCATGGACCACCATACCCAGCTAATTCTGTATTTTTAGTAGAGATGGAATTTCTCCATGTTGGTCAGGCTGGTTTTGAACTCCTGACCTCAGGTGATCTGCCCACCTTGGCCTCCCAAAGTGCTGGGATTACAGGTGTGAGCCACAATGCCCAGCCGATATATTCATGTTTTAGCTCACAAATACAACAACCCATTTCTCTGAAGATGACGGATTCTATTAAAAACAGTCACATGAATGGGGATTGTAGTTTCCTGAAACACAACCAAATTAGGTAGAAATCGAGATATAATAAAGTTGGCATGTTAAATATCTGTGTCCAATTCCAGTATTTCCATAATGAGACTCGCAGAACTTCCTTGTTTTTTTAGAGAAAGCAAGACAATAAAACCTCTGACTGTATATTCAGATAAGTGCTTGGCCCACTGCTGTGTCCTCCATTCCCAGGGATGATTCAGAGAGTTTATAAATGCCAAATATAAAAAGCGAATTGAAAACAAAGCCTAAGTTTATATTCACTTGATTTCTGGGCACTACTGGGCAGATACGGTTCATACAAAGGACACCGGTACATATGAGAATGCTGACTTTTATTCACCATTTGACGATGTTGTGGGGCTTAGAAAATAAATACCCCTGCTGGGAGATAGTTTTTTTCCGGGAAATTTCCACACTGGAAATTCGATGCCCACCTACAAACTACTCAGTGCTATAAGAAATGGTTATTGCTGGGCATGGCGGCTCACGCCTGTAATCTTACCACTTTGGGAGGCTGAGGTGGGCAAATCATGAGGTCAGGAGATCAAGACCATCCTGGCCAACATGGTGAAACCCCGTCTCTACTAAAAATACAAAAAAATTAGCTGGGCGTGGTGGCACATGCCTGTAGTCCCAGCTACTCGCAAGGCTGAGGCAGGAGAATTGCTTGAACTCAGGAAGCGGAGATTGCAATGAGCCAAGATCGTGCCACTGCACTACAGTCTGGGTGGCAGTGCAATACTGTGTCTCAAAAAAAAAAAGAAAAAGAAAAAAAGAAATGGTTATTAAAAGATTTATCTTATCCCAGTGTGAACAATTTACTTATTTCTTGCTGGTAAAACAAAAGCTACTAGTATAAATAAGATTTATTACATATTTTTTCTCCCTCAAGACCCTAAAACCATAATCTAGTTTATACAGAAATCTCTGAAATCTCAAACTAAAATGGCCCACTTTGCAGAGAAGCTGGGTGGAACTTAAAGAAAATACTCTGCCCTGAAGGGCACATATTTCAGAGGTGGGGCTAGAATTCAGTAGTCCCCAGGCTCTATCAGCACACACATGACAATACCCCTCTTATTCATGCATGGTCATGATTTTGATGCTGCTCCAGAACATTCTGAGGTTGCTGAGGCTCTTTCACCTCTCTTAAAAACTGGAGTGTATCTCCTGAGGCAACAGAGTTTTCCAGACCCAGGGAACCCAGAACTTTCTCATGAAATTAGCCGCAGAGCAGAAACTAGGGACACAAAGGGCTGAGCCAAAGCAGTTACAGATGAACAGAAAACGGAAAAAAAAATTTCTCACAATCAGGAAATGTAAAACCACATAAAAGAATCGAAAACATCCTGTGGTATCAGGTTCTTTTACAGATGGGAGGGGAAGCTAGGATTCATGCACATATTAAATATGCTCTGGGCATTCAACATCTAGGTCTGTCTCAGGGAAAAGCCTGCTTGCCATCAGGAAACTGAGATGACGTTCTCCGGAGAGCAGCTTTGGGCACACGAGGAAACCAAAAGGTGAAGCAACTAACATAAACAAAGTAGGAACAAAGATGACGGTGTCTCAGGCTTCTTAGGACAGAACTATCATTGTAATATTGCAGAAATAAAGCTGATGACGTGAAATTTCCACAGCTCCTCATCTGAGCTGCACCATTCTTATATTTATTTTAAAAATAAGATATTTTTAAAAAGTGTAATGCAAGGTGGCTTTCCCCAACAGAAAAGTGGCTCGTTGCACCTGCAGAGCTGAGCTAGACGCATGATACTTTCGGAGACAGCTCAGAGACTCAGCAAGCAACGTGGGGCACTCCCAGGCTCTGTCTACTAGATGGGCTCTATCTGTCGGACGCAAGAATATACCCAAATGTTTACAAGCAAACTCTCAGGGACATCTTTTAACGCAGGTGCAAAGTTATAATGAGATGGTTGTCATCTGCAAAGGCGAATCACAATCACACTTTCTTTCTTTTTTTTTTTGAGACAGCCTCGCTCTATTGCCAGGCTGGAGTGCAGTGGCGCTATCCGGTTTCAAGCAGTTCTCCTGCCTCAGCCTCCCAAGTAGCTGGGACTACAGGCACGTACCACCATGCCCGGCTAATTTTTTGTATTTTTAGTAGAGACAAGGTTTAACCATGTTGGCCAGGATGGTCTAGATCTCTTGACCTTGTGATCCGCCTGCCTTGGCCTCTCAAAGTGCTGGGACAATCACTCTTTCAAAAAAGATTAAATTCCATACAAATAATGCCATTGCGTGTTCTAATGAATATGGAGCTAGGTGCATCAAGCGATATAGCAACATATGTGAGGGCCTCTGATGATTTAGCATAAAGCGGTCCTGAGCTACACGACAGGCAAAGCTGTGACCAGGGACATAGGCTATCTCATAAACCACAAGCACGAAAAATTCAGCAGAGGAACTAAGAAAGAACAACCCTGAATTGTTCAGTGTCAGCCAGGAGTATGTGAGTTTTCTGCAAGAGCTGAATTCCTAAGGCAAGAGTTTAAAATTTTCAGAAATTAGTGGTAAAAATCAAAGCAAAAGAAAATACTCATTCAATTTCTAGATGTCACTATGACAAAGAAGAGAAGGATACAGAAGCCTAGATAGAGTCAGGACAGAACTTTTATGTTTCAGAAACTTTTTGTAAACCATGTCTGTCTTATTTAAAAAAAAAAAAATCCCCAGTATCTTTGCCCAAGGATTCAGCAATAATTTTGTTTGAAGCTCTGATTTTTAAATTTGTTTCAGAATACAACCTGAAAGAACAAACTAATGCTCTACTCAGTAGGCCTCTATTCCCTTTTCCGAAAGCTCATGGCTCGGCGTCTCAAATCTTGCCCTCCCAGGCAGACAGGGAATTCTGAAGCACACAAGAGGTCCAAACTCTGGAAGCATCTATTTTTCTCACCGATTTTGGGAGGTGTGGGTTTTTGGTCTCTTAGGTGTTTTACACAAAGAAATTCAGCACACGTACACTATTCTCCTTTAGGCAGAAAATCTTATGAATCTCTTTTTGTAAAAGTCTGGAAACATATAAAGTCAGTGAAAATTAAGTTCTTTTGTGTTAACAAGAAGGCCTTATGTGGCGTTAGTGCTGGGTCAAAAAGAGGCAACTGAATTTTAACAGAAGAAAAAAGGTGTGCTTATCAAGCACGACATATGTTGTAGCTACCATTTGGAGCCTGAGGTTACCCAGCCCTTTGTCCCTTACATTACCATGTGTGTGATTCACCTCTTTATTAGTCATTTGACACACATGTTGTATATGTGCATATACCCCTGCATGTGGAGAAGTGGGGGGTGGAGGAAAGAGAAACTAATTAATTAGCGAAGTGTGTGATGATAAAATAACAGGTACTTTTTTTCTTTAAGAACTATGTTTTGGCCGGGCGTGGTGGCTCACGCCTGTAATCCCAGCACTTTGGGAGGCCGAGGCAGGTGGATCATGAGGTCAGGAGATCAAGGCCATCCTGGCCATGGTGAAACCCCATCTCTACTAAAATA
>NW_016107321.1:6359500-6374152 GCF_001604975.1 Cebus imitator
AAAAAAAAAAAAAAAAAAAAAAAAAAAAAAAAAAAAAAAAAAAAAAAAAAAAAAAAAAAAAAAAAATATATATATATATATATGTATATATGTTTCATTGCAAGGACTGAAAAAAAGGGGCACGTACTCAGTGAGAACCACACAGGCAAATCTTATCAGGTCTGTCTGCAGGAGCAGACGGTATCAATGGCTGAAACCACCCTGCCTCAAAAATTCCCTCCTCATTTTCTCAGTTGTACTCAATGAAATGATAAAAGAGAAAATTCTGCAAAACAAAAAACAAACAAAGCCCAGGGGTTGGAGCTTTTAATTTCAAGGCACGTGTGGGATGAAATGGGTGCCTCTGGGAGCTTGCTTTAACACTGAGGGATGAACTGGCTTGGCCAGAAAATTCCTGAACTCATGTTGGAATTATTTCTACTCAGGAAAAAGTATAAGAAAGGGTAAAAACCCCAAGCAAAGATAATCAATTGCCTGCTTATTGTATGATGAACAGAAGTCCTCGTTCTGAAGGAAGAGAATCTGAGGAAGGCAGAACTTCCTCGGCAAACCACTGACAAGCAAAACCAGAGCCTAATCCTCCCCAGATCCTGGACTTTGACCCCAGAGACACATCTGCAGTGAAAATGAAGTGTGCTGACTGATGCAGAAGAGGCCTGGGCAGGGACCAAGAGCTATGTGGAATTCTAGGTTCTTTTGTCAGGATGTAAATTCCAGTGCTGGTGATACACTAAAACAATACTGTGAGTCACCTTCCTTTGCTGCAAAAATTCTTTAGTGAGATATTTCTCTAAGACAGGAACAGAGAAATACCAAGTGGATTGGAGATCTTTTTAATTTCCTCTATGAGACAAGTGGCTGACCTGTCTTTAACAGAACAAATAACCCCATGGCTAAAAACATTGCCATGTGCCATCTCTGACAGTGTTCTGGTTGTCTCTTCCCAATATTTACCAACATAACCCCTAAGATAGTGGATAAACAAATAAATTACAAAACAAAAATGATTGCTATTCACACATAAAGGCAGAGTCCTTAAAACATCCCAAGAGAGAAAAGGTAAATTGCCTACATATAGCATCGTCGGGGCAAAGAGAACAAGATCTCAACTATGGTGCTTTGGTACACTGAGTCTTTTGAATTAAAGGCAACTGGAAGGCCTTAGAACAGGGGTGTCCAAACTTTTGGCTTCCCTAGGCCACACTGGAAGAAGAATTGTCTTGGGCCGCATATAAAATGCATGAACACTAACGATAGCTGATGAGCCAAAACAAACAAACAAAAATTGCAAACAACAAAAAAATCTCATATTGTTTTCAGAAAGTTTACAAATTTGTGTTGGGCCACATTCAAAATTGTCCTGGGCTGCATGTGGCCCACGGGCTGCAGGCTGGACGAGCATGCCTTAGAAGCTGTTTCAGAACCCAAAATTGTGGATCTCTTGCTTTCCCCAAAAAACCAGGAAAGATTTAACCACCAGAGAAGAGAATAAAAGTTGTTAAAACTTTTAGTCACAGTGCAGAGTTTCACCCCTCACCTTCCTATAACTTACGAGTCCCATTCAGTTCCCAAGAATTATTAACAAGATAATGTCTACCTCCTAGGTCCATTCATTTCACCTAGAAATCACTCACTACTAATCACTATTGCCTACCCACCACTCCATTTCGCTCTTTCCCACGGGAAGGGTATAAAACCATGTGGACTTCCTTTGAGTCTCTTACTTTATGTGGCTCCTATGCTTATTTACATTAACACATTTCTATGCCTTTTTTCCTATTATCTGTCTACTGTCAGTTATTTCAGGGAACCTTCAGAGAGGACAGAAGGGAAGCTTTTCCTCTGTCCCTACAGCACCTAGTAGAGGGCACCAGCTCATGTCTACTTAATCTAACTTTCTGAAACTGGGAAGACACAGAACAAGAGCATCCTGTAAATAATTTTTTTCTTTTCTTTTTTTTTTTTCTTTCTTTTGAGGCAAAGTCTTGCTCTGTTGCCCGGGTTGGAGTGCAATGGCACAATCTCATCTCACTGCAACCTCTGCCTCCCACATTCAAGCAATTCTCCTGCCTCAGCCTCCCGAATAGCTGGGATTACAGGCATGCACCACCATGCCCGGCTAATTTTTGTATTTTCAGTAGCGACAGGGTTTTCCCATGTTGGTCAGGCTGGTCTCGAACTCCTGACCGCAGGTGATCCATCTGTCTTGGCCTCCCAAAGTGCTGAGATTACAGGCGTGAGCCATTGTGCTCTGCTGAAAGCATCTTATAAATAACTGAAAAAATTTTTAGGTTAGATTTAGATATCTACTT
This sequence comes from Cebus imitator, assembly GCF_001604975.1. Classification (NCBI taxonomy): domain Eukaryota; kingdom Metazoa; phylum Chordata; class Mammalia; order Primates; family Cebidae; genus Cebus; species Cebus imitator. Next base: position 6,361,813 of record NW_016107321.1, read on the forward strand.
AGGCAAGAATTAAAATGATAAACTTACCTGTAGTTTTAGAAGAAAACTCAAGAAAAAAATTTCTCATTTTGGAGGGCTCCTTTGGGTCACCTCCCCAAGTTACCTAACGTATACTTTTACCTATATTGCATATATGGTTGCAACACCTTAGAAATGCTGCTCCAGGCCGGGCGCGGTGGCTCATGCCTGTAAGCCCAGCACTTTGGGAGGCCGAGGCAGGTGGATCACCTGAGGTCAGGAGTTTGAGACCAGCTTGACCAATATGATGAAACCCCGTCTCTACTAAAAATACAAAAATTATCTGGGCGTGGTGGTGCATGCCTGTAATCCCAGCTACTCGGGAGATTGAGACAGGAGAATCCCTTGAACCCGGAAGGCGGAGATTGCAGTGAGCCAAGACCACACCATTGCACTCCAGCCTGTGCAACAAGAGTAAAACTTCGTCTCAAAAACAAACAAACAAAAAAAGAAATCCTGCTTCCAACACCTAACTTATAGGCATAGTACAAATGATATAGTCAAGGAATAAAAAATGCTTCCATAAGCAGGTAAAAACTGGAAAAATTCCCCCTGTAAAGAATAAAAAGGAACTGAGTGGTAATTACATTATTTTCAGCCTTCACCAGATATTTGCTAGAGAAATGAGTTTAGGATTCCAGAACTAGAGGCAGGTTCTCAAACAAATTAATGAACTTGGTTAAAAGGTTTAAAAATAGAATTTTGAAGAAAAAAGTTGAGCTTGGATTATAAACACATTAGTGAATTTATGTTGACCATCCTTGTGTTTTAGCTCCATGAAAGACAGAACATTCAAAAAAGTTTTAGGGATAAGCAAAGAATTTAAGTTCATCATCCTCACAAAAAATATGTACTCAGCTCCTACTGGGGCCTATGTGTGGAATAAAGGACTTAAACATCGATCATGTCCCTCCAGAGTTTACAGCCTAAATAATTCCTTATAATTACAGTTCTGAAACAGTAGATTGGGATACCCAAAAGAGGGTGTGTAATATGCTTCTAAAAATGTTTTATAGTTTAAAAATAAAATAATTACTTGGGGGGGGGTACAGAGGCAGGTATGATTCTTGCCAACCAACAGTTAAGTACAGGACTTGATTTTTACCTCCCTGTGATTGCTGAATAATTAAGGCAAGCAGCAGCAGCACATGCTAATGACTCCCTAGACAGATGGCCAGTTTTGAATGACAGTAGTTAGTTACCAAAGTTTGGTATCAAAGTTCCTGGCTAGTCTCCTACATCCTCATTCAGATTATAGGAGGTCCCTTAAACATCAAGGGTCAGAAGCAGCCCAGGTATTCAATTTTAAAACCTTTTTACATTGTACCATTCAACTCTGAAGAGACAGATTGTTTTTCCAAAGAACTCACATCAACGGGTCATAACATCATCAGTACCCTCGAACTGCAACATTCACAACACTCCAAATGCCTATGCCCACTGATTTTCTTTTGAGATAACAACACTCATAATAGCTATCAGGAAGGTATCAGCACTTGACTACTGCCCTTCACATCAATGCCTCAGTCTGGTAATTGCAGAACCTCCACAAGGCTTTCAAGGTAACTTTATCGCACAATGATCAGCTCCTTAATAAGTCTGCCAGATTCTCAGAATTACGGGGACTTCTGTGTAAATGATGTCTTGTGCACCATCTGCTGCCTTAGGGATAGCAGGTACTGCAGTCCATTTATTGTGCAGACAGGTGTGAGCCAGATGCAAACATACTTGTACACCTGATAGTGGATCATTCTTGTCATAGTGAGGAAAAGAGCAGGTGAAGATGAAGACTGAGTGTCAGGAATCTCCCTTTGAGATTAGACTAGGTATGGACTTGGCTGGGTGCGGTGGCTCACGCCCATAATCCCAGCACTTTGGGAGGCTGAGGTGGGTGTATCACTGGAGCTCAGGAGTTCCAGATTAGTTTGGCCCTGAGCCAAACATGGCGAAACCCCATCTCCACTAAAAATACAAAAATTAGCCAGGAATGGTGGTGGACGCCTGTAATCCTAGCTACTTGGGAGACTAAGGAAGGAGAATCACTTGAACATGGGAGAGAGAGGTTGCAGTGAGCTGAGATCATGCCATTGCACTCCAGTCTGGGCGACAGAGTGAGACTCCCTCTCAATAAATAAATAAATAATAAAATAAAGACTAGGTATGGACTTGTCAGATAAGCAAAGGAATGAAGAGGGAGTGGCTTTAGTTAATAGACTCCATGAAGCCCAGAAGAAGTCACCAGAGAGGACAGGAGTCAGTAAGGACAGGGTGCACGAGACCAGCCTTGAGGCAAACACACACAGGCCTGGTCTGTAGGTTTGGGGCATGTGCAACATTCTGTACCTTTCAGCCCTGAGCGGATGACCGTGGGAGACAAGTCATCGTAGTTGTTCATTAAGCTGATGTCTCCCGAAGTGAAGCTGACGGTGAGCAGAGGCTTGATGTTCTGCACTGGGATAGGATACGCTGCCGGACCATCTGCAGGAACACAAGTGCTGAGTGAAAAGGAGGCAAGCACACCACCCAAATCCAGGTTCCCAAAGCTGCCATCTTGCATGGTGCCTTAGAAATTGCCTGACAATGCAGATCCTACTCTGGATTGGGATGCGACCTGAATGAAGCATTCTGTATCATTCAGGAACCACATACGGGCCATCAGCAGGTACTAACAGAGAATTCTGGAGTAAGAAGCAGCTAGAGACACAGCCCTGGGAGCAACTGCTGAGTGGTGAGAATATGTGTGAAAGTTTATCAGCTTGTATGTTAATATGTTACACGGTTCTAATGATGTATAGACATAAATTATTTTAATGTCATACAACATCCAAGGATAGTAGGAGGAGGGATGAAAACGGTTTCTTAATTCTGGTCCAAGAGAAAGAAAAGTTGCTTTTCAAGACTAAATTCTCTTTCACTGAATGTTACAGGAAATCAGCAGCCACAGCGGCCAGCCCAGATTTGGAGAGAAGACTGGGCTGGATGTAGCTCTTAGAGGCTTCCTGCACCTGCAGAGCACGGCCGGGATATGGAAAACCCTGCTCTGGAGCTTCATGCAGACATTAAGGAAGGGGCCATGATGGACCATGGACTACTTGGTCTTTCACAGGTTGTTTGAAAAAGCAAAAGTAAGCCCTTTCTAGATGCCTGGATAGATCAAGGTTTACAGAAGGCTCCCGTAGGCTTCACAGTCACACTGGGCTCATCTCAGCAGCCATCGAGGTTGGCCTATCTGCCATCTACCTGCGGAAGAAGCCCAGTTATTGCTTTGCTTTACCTCTTGACACTGCACTGTGCCAACCTCTGCACTGAAACTCCCTAGGCCACTAAGAAGAACCCTGTTACATATGAAAGGCCAACAGCTGGCATCCTCTAACCTGCCCCACTGCTTCTGAGAAGGGCAACTGCTTGGAGGAGCAACTGGGGACTGAATTCTGTTCTTAGACTTACTCTGCACTTGCTTTTATAATCTTGGTCTCTGGACCTCGTTTTTCTCAATAATAAGATGGGGGTAAGTAAATCTGGATTCGACTCTCTAAAGAGGAGTTCTGTTTTAAGAGTATGCTGAGTTCATGTGATGAAGACACTGACTTTACTATCACGAGGCTGAAGAAATATAACCAACATGTCTCTTAAGGCTGGTAACCTGTCAGGAAAGGGGATGGTTAACTCCTAAATTGCTTTATGGGTGCTAGGAACACCCATAAACACCCCCCAAGGCCCACTGGTCCTAAAACGCTTCCACTAATCTCAGTCGTTTTCATGTGTGAATGCCTTCTCCTAACATGAATAAATGAATGAGTATGTGTATATATACACACATGTCTGTTGCTGGGAAGCATAACATGCTGTGACAGGAAAGAGAAGACAACATGAGAGCACTGCAGGTTCCAATAGAGGCATACACTGATAGAGGAGAAAATTTTTATAATTTCCCCCAGAACGGCCCTTCACAGGACGACATGCTCCACAGTGGCAGGAAAGGTTAAAAACCACCCACTGTGCCCTTTGACTAAGAAGGGCACAGAGCAGTGTCAGCACAGCTGTGCCAGGCTAAGGATAGAAGCCTGTGGCAGTGTGACCACTTCTAATCAAGAAGCCAGTCCCACGCCCCAAAACGAGGCGGTTACAGCTAGATAGGAAGGCTAAACCTTCTATACCACTATAAAATGACTACGGTTAACAATAACATATTATATAGTTTCAAATACCTAGAAAAAGGATATTGAATGTTCCTAACACAAAGAAATGATACGTTTGAGATGAATATGTTTACTAAAATGATCTGATCACTATACATTATGTGTATCCAAATATCACAATGTGCCTCATGAATATGTGCAATTATTATATGTCAATTTTTTAAAGACAGATGTTTACAGGGGATGGGATGCTGGTGAAGAGCCAGCTGAGTAGGCCAGTGCTGTACACCGATTCTGGAGACCTGCTAGAGGTTAAGGTGGCAGGAGTTTGAAGTTATCCCCACCAAGAGTATTCAGTACCAAGTGGGGTATACAGAGAGGCAGCAGGTCTTTTTGACCTGAGGAGGAAGAGAGCTTCTGCCTGAAATAAAGAGCATAGTCAGAAATGTGGAGTCATCTGCCCAAGGTGCTGGCCTTCATTACGGCAGAACAAATCCTTTTCTCATGCAACTAAAGCCGTGGGCTTTAATAACTTTGGGGATTTGGGTTTACCACATATTAAGTTATAATAATAGCAGAGAATTTTTCATCTTTAGCTTTCTTTATTGTCACTAAGCAGCTGAGCTCCATAATACCTCAGGGACACAGGAAGAGCCATGTGTCTCACTTTATATCTGGGAAAAGCTAAGCCAATAAAGTGTAATCAACTCGACCAGTGATTCTGAGAAAAGGGACAAAAGCAGGGAGACAGTCACAGCTAGATGAGGGCAGTCCTACCCTGCATTTCAGCTCGAGAGCTCTTCCCAGGAAGCCGGGTGCCATGGATGCGGTGACCCTTCACCCTCCCTCCTCTGCATTGGTCTACTCCCCTCCGATGCCCTTCTCTTTCCTTCTGGTCAACAAGGAAAGTAGGGCCAATGAGTACCTTGGGGAGGGGCGTAGTCATCCGAGTCCGTGTCGCTCTCGCTGCTGTCCTCCACCAGGAAGATTGGGTAGTTCCAGGACATGCCGAGGACGCCGTCTGACTCGTGCAGGAGGATGTGGGCCAGCATCCTGCCGTGGCAATCCATGACAATCACCTGCCCATCGGCCGTGCCAAACAGCACCTGCAATCCAGGACGGGGACCTCTGACCAAGTGGCAGCAAGGGCCAGTTTCTGACACACCTTGTTGCCTCAACTTGTTTTAGGAAGACAATATATATTTAGAACTAAAAAGTGCTACTTAAGTAACTGTACGGTGACCCAAAACATTAAGTAAAACCTCTGCTGGCTATTCCTGCAAGAATTTTAGTCCTCTAATACTGACGTGTGACTAACAGAATGAGTATATTATATTGCATGGATGTTTTCAAATAATACCAGCAAAATCACTGTTATACTATTTGTAGGGGTTGTGCTTTGTGTTTTTGATTGGAGGAGAGGGGTTAAGAAAATACTCATTTACTTTTCTGGAAAATGAAGCAGCAGCAGAGATTTGTTGTTATAATTTTCTCAAATTTAGAAGAAAAAGCTTAGGTTTATGTGTGACCAAAGAGAAAATACATTCAGTTATGTAAGCATGTTATCTAACCATATTTGGAAAAGAAGATGCTCTGAAACAATGTTTCGTTTCTAATGTTTAATGTTTTACTTCACTGAGAATAATGGTATTAATGTATTAATTTATAATTAAGGATGTGGTAGTGGTGTTAAAATATTAAGTACTTACTTTGCACTAGGCACTATGCTAAAAGCTTTACCTCATTAACTGTCAAAACCATGAGTTAGGTACTCGCATTGCTGGCGTGGCCCCCAGGTGGGCTTGCCACCACAGTGTGCTGGGGGCTGCTCCTAGACATCTTCCTTGGCTTCACCCATCTCAGAGCACACACTCAGGACCATGCTGGACAGTACAGGTAGGTACATGGCCAGAGCTAAAGAACAATCTGGGCAGAGGAAGACTGGATGCTCCCCTCCATGACAGCAGCAAAGGAGCACCTCACAGCTGCTGAACACCCCCTGCCTCCCTGCTGCCAACTGACCAACAACACTAGTGGCACCACCAGTGGGGCACCCTGAGAGGAATCTTGGGACCTGGGCAGCAGGACCTCCACCGAGACGCATCACATTGCATTATATTCTGCTTCGCGTGGTGGTCTCTGCAGTTTCCGCATTGACTGCCATTAAAAATTTCACATCTTTTGTTTCTAGGGAGATGTCTCTCCATCGGCATCTCATTGCAACAATCATGCAAGTTATCTCCATTTCACAAACACACAAACAACTCAGGAGAGGCCAAGTAGGCTGACAAAGTCCTTAAGTGATCAAGCCAGGGCTGCCTGACTAGACAGGCTAGAATTTACCCAAAAGGCAAGCCGGTTAAGGCTTTTTCCGTTTTTGCTTCTTTTTGCTTGAGATCTTAATGGTAAGCTCCTTGGGGGCAGAGATGGTCCATAGCTACATCCTTGGCACCTAACAGAGCTTTGTGTACTATGCAGGCATTCAATCAATATTTATCACTAGATGAATGCATTAAAGTCAGTGACCAGCAAAAGGCAATTCTAGGATATAAATACTGATGACTGAGAGACTGACTGCAGAAAGTTCACAGAATTCACAGAGCTATTTTAAAATAAACTGTTCATCAAATATTCCTTTAAATATGATCTATATTTTAATGAATGAACATAAAAAAAGGTGAAAACAATTTGCCTCCAGAGATAGGAATTAATTCATTACTATATGCTGTTTTCAGAAAGACATAACTACTAGGAACACCATGGAATTCATTTAGAAAAAGTTGAAATTTTAGGTGTCAACAAAAAAACGTATCTGATGGCATGTCTACAAATACAAAGACTTCATGTGACACAGGCATAGGGCTCAAGACACTGGAGCACGGGTCACAGACCTGCTGAAGCCCTGGAAGAGGCAGATGTTTTTAATGTGCTTGATGACAAGTTTTCAAAGACAATAAATACGAAAAATGACTTCTTATAACTTTAATTCAGCTGTACTCATTGCCACATTTATCACTATTCTTATCCTTTTACTGTGGGATTGTTTGATTTCTGTCTGACCCTTAGTTACACTATAAGCTTTTGAGGCAATGGACTGCTATGGACTGAATATTTATGACCCCCAGCCCCCACCTCCGTAATTCATGTTGATGGTATTGGAGGTGAGGTCTTTGGGGGACGATTTGGTTTAGACAAGGTCAGGAGGGTATGGCTCCCATGATAGAATTAGTGCCCACATAAGAGAAGTCTGAGTGACCTGAGCTTTGATCTTAGACTTGCCAGCCTCCAGAGTTGTGAGAAATCAATGTCTGTTATTTAAGCCCCTCGGTCTGTGGTATTTTGTTACAGCCGCCCAAGCTGAGATCTGAACCACATCAGCTTTGCTTACCAGTACCTCGTTAGGCCCTGTCACGGTATACAACACACGAGACTATTTGCAAAAAGGGAGGAAATGCTTCTGCATTGAAAGGTCTGTTGAATTAAAACTCATTTTTCCATTTTAGAGAAGAAAGGACAGACGAAAGAACATTCATATAATTCCTGAATAAAGGACTGATTAAGTTATCAGAGTTTAGTGTCACATTAAAGCAAAACAGAACAAAAGGGCAGGCCCCAGATTCCCTACCACTAATTCATTCCAACTATAGCTCCTACAGGAAGACAAAACACTATTAAGATCAGAAACAATGGGAAAAGCAGCACTGACAGTTCAGTTGTCAAGCAATGATCGAGGAAGTCACTCTGTTTTGGAATGAGTATGTCACAGATAACTGAAGAACAGTCATAAAACATGAAATCAGATTTTTAAAAATCTTTTCCATTACAAGTTCTTTTCATGCCTAATCACTTTTAATGAGATAAAGCTTATGTGAGCAAAGGACTTCAGAAGAACAACACTGAGAGTCTAATAATAATGAATACATATATGGCAAGCACATCAATCTCTGCTGCTTCTGCTGCTTAATTCTGGTCAAGTAATAAATGTGTTCTGAGTGGGCTGGTGCTCCTGTTTCTAGAATTCTCTGTGCTAGTGCTCCTCCCCAGGTTTGGCTCTAGGCGCTCTTCTTTCTAGAAAACCACAATCATGCCTACAGCCTGACTGTAGGCATTCATAGCTGACTCCCTGCCCAGGCCTCTCCGTCCTGAGCCCCAGACTCTCACATACGACTGCGTTCCTGATATCTCCCCGAGATGTGCCAAAGCCCCTCAGTGTCAACATGTCCAAGATGAAAGGCATCACTGAATCCTTTCCTGAGCAACACACACATCACCAGAGTCTGTCAAGCAAGGACTGAGGCCTGTGCTTTATCTCCAATGTCTAGTACACCATCTGGTTCACAGCAGGTGCCCAGACATCATGTGTGAAGGCTTCTGGGCCCCACCACACAGAATTAATCTTGCTCTAACCATGGCCCCCACAGAACTCTGAACTTGGCTCTGGTTTTGCATGCCTGTCTCCCAGTAAACCACAAGCATCTCAAGGGCAGGTCTGCACTCCCAGGTTCTCATTCACTGAGTGACTCAATGACTATAAATAAATTTCTGCCCAAATCTTTGCCCAACTTTTCCTATAAATGAAGGAGCAATTTCCTTCCTTTCTTGTTTAAACTATAAACCAATTCTCCCATAAAACTACCCCTCAAAACACTTTCAAGGATGGCTCATATACATTTCTGTCCCATATTTTCCTGCCGTTTCCTCTGATGAAGTGTAGGCTTCAGGTATGGACAAGGCCAATGCTTCCTCTGTAATGCATACTCCAGGACAAACAAGCAGCAGGGACATATGGGTCAGGCCATACTTTGCAGCCTTGAATATACTCACTGCAGGGCAGTTTCTAATAGCAACACTGCCAGGCACCATGGCTCACACCTATAATCCTAGCACTTTGCAAAGCCGAGATGAGAGGATCACTTGAAGCAAGGAGTTTGAGCCAGCCTGGCCAATAAAGTGAGATCCTGTCCTTTACAAAAAACAACAAAAAAATGTATCAGGGCATGGTGGTGAGCACCTGTAGTCCTAGCTACTGGGGAGGCTAAGGCGGGAGGATTGCTGGAGCCTAGGAGTTCGAGGCTGCAGTGAGCCATGATTGCACCAATGCACTCCGGCCTGGGTGACTGAGATTTTGACACACACGAAGCAATGCAATTATGATATCCACATACAATCTCTTCATTTCAATGTACTCGCTTCTAAACTATTGTTAGATGCAATTATTTAAAAATAAACACAATTATTATCAGTAGTTTAAAATAAACCAAGCCACAACCAAAGGGGGAGAAGAGAGGATATAAAATCATTCAAAAGATTTTTATTTTAGAAGCAGTGGTATCTCGTCAGTACCTTTATCTTTGGACTCTACACACTAAATTGTTGACTAAAACCATGTTGGGAAATGTCAACTTCAATAATACATGCCTCCAAAAATGTTCATGCTTGTGTAATAGAGTTTAATTTGTAGCACTGGAACTAGTTCCTGAAGGAGGTGACTTTTCCCCACTTACTTGCTTTTATGATTGAAGGCTGGGGGAATACATTAAAAAACTGATTACAAATCCCTCTTAGTGACTTCAACAGCACTGGTGGCTTGCATGTGTAGCTGCAGACAGAGAAATGAAAAAACAGCCATGATGCCCCTCTTTTTCTTTGGAAGGAACCCTTTTTGTCCTGAGATGCAGTTAAAGTAAAATAAAAAAATGTTAAGACCTCCCTGTTGGGTTTTAGAACACTGGCCTTCAGATATGCTTCAAGGCCAGACCTGAATATTTTGCAACTAAAGAAACAGTCACTGAAATCAGACAGTTGTAAATGACAGAACTGCTCAGTTGATTAACAGAATATTTCCTGTTTTTTTTTTAAACATGAAATGTAATTTCACAGTTGACTATAATAATCACTCCTAAATCTGTATTGTCAGACTAAACATGTAATTTTGAAGTCATCTCTTCACTGAAGAAAAGACCACTTGTAAACTAACCTATTAAGACGAGAGACTCTCTCACATCTAAAGACTTTCAGAGCAGGAGATATTCTGCCTCTGGTCTCAAATTTAATGTTAAATGATTCCCATTACCAAAATATTTTCCAAATCTTTCGAGCTCCATTTTTAAGTTTATTCACCCTTCTAAGATGTACCCATGTATCAATTTCTGGGGTTAGAGAATAGTCAGACTACAGGACTAATAAGAAATGTATTTAAGGCGAGGCATGGTGGCTCATGACTGTAATCCCAACACTTTGGGAGGCCAAGGCTGGCGGATCATTTGAGGTCAGGAGTTCAAAACCAGCCTGGCCAACATGGTGAAACCCTGTCTCTACTAAAAATACAAAAAGTAGCCGGGCATGGTGGTGGATGTCTGTAATCCCAGCTACTCAGGAGGCTGAGGCAGGAGAATTGTTTGAACCTGGGAGGCGAAGGTTGCAGTGAGCAGAGATTGTGCCATTGTACTCCAGCCTGTGGAATAAGAGCAAAACTCCATCTCAAAAAAAAAGGCATTTAACTAGAGTATCTCCAGAATGGTACACAAGTAACTGGAAACATGTCACCTCTGGTCAGCTTGGGAATAGGAGGAGGGGCCTTTTCATCATATGTCCCGTAGAACATTTAGAATTTTATACCATATGAATATATTATTAAAAATACATCGAAATACACATTAAATGAGGAAGAAAGGCATGCTTCAGGAATATAGCCCTGTATCGGCTCTTTGCAGTAAAGCATAACTGCCCAGGATAGCCAATCACCAAGAGGCGTAGGAAGGTGCATGTGTACTTTGAGCAGAGGATCCCAAGTGATGCTGGAATCTGCTTGGCCTGTTGGTATGTAGTCCGAGCATGTTGGGGAAACATCCTTTCCTCTGCAAAGAATTCGGGCCTGGGGGTCAGCTAATGCGGCTCGTCCCACTTTGAGTCCTAGCACCTTAGTAAGGTTCATCATTCTGCCTCCCAAGTGTCAGCCTCAAATCCCTTCCCATTTCAAAATTTTACAACTCTTCAAAATACATATTTCTAAACATGATGAAAATAGTAATTTCTTCCCATGGCTACTGACAAACTTCTCAACAAACGAGCTGAGAGTAAAGGATTTGCTGATCTGTGCTACCAGTGGCAGCTGGGGAATGGTGGTGCGAGCAGACCCAACAGCACTTGTGACCTGTGCCAATGACAAGCCAAGCTGGACATGAGCTAATGCAGGAAGGACAAAATTTAATCCATAATAACTGCTGCAGCAGGGAGAATGAGGGAGGAGGATGGAGGCATAGGCAGGAGTCAGGGAAGCAGAAATAAATGAAAAGCAGGAAGGGGGCTGTCAACACGATTAGGCTCTCTGGCTGTACTAACTGGAGCTTATCAAAATCAGGCCCCTGCTCTCTCACAAAGCCTGGGAGATGGGCCCTATCAAACAGCTGATTCTCTTGGCAGCCTCTTTCCCAGGCAGGGACGTAAGAGCTGGGTAGTCATCCTTAGGACACAGCCTTGAGTTGTTAGAAACTATGCAGTGTGTGTTCCAGGATGTGTGTGTGGGAAGGGAAAAGATGGTGTGGATGAAACCGTTTATGCTGGGAGTCTGCAATTTTTAGAGGCCAAGGTTGAGCTCAGCTGAGAAGAGGGCTCAGAGAGGTCTGATCAGAGCGTGATGCAGAAGCCAGCCTTTGTCTTGGTGGTGAACACATGTGAAACAGCACATCTCACCCCTCCTAAAACATACGAGGACATCATCGATGCCAAGGGCAGGGGCTGTAGAGCAGCAATGCCGTGTGGAACCCTAGGAAGATCGATTTTGTATTTCATCATCTGGCTAAATGCTGGCATTTAGGCAAGGTCCCTGTGTCAAAACCAAGGCCATCATCATGCTGTGGTATTGATAAAGATATATGAAGAAAATCTAACATTGCAGTAACAAGAAACAGACTTTAAGAAGGTGTATATAGGCCGGGTGCAGTGGCTGACGCCTGTAATCGCAATACTTTAGGAGGCAGAGGTGGGCAGATCATGAGGTCATGAGATCGAGACCATCCTGGTCAACATGGTGAAACTCCATCTCTACCAAAAATACAAAAATTAGCTGGGCACCCGACTGTAATCCCAGCTACTTGGGAGGCTGAGGCAGGAGAATTGTTTGAACCTAGGAGGCAGAGGTTGCACACTCCAGCCTGGCGACAGTGAGACTCCATCTCAAAAAA